>NC_081841.1:206336844-206631941 GCF_963259705.1 Myotis daubentonii | reverse complement strand
TGAGGATATTTTCCATTGATTTTTTTTTTTTAAGAAAGAGTGGGAAGGGAGGGAAGAGGAGGAGGAGGAAAAGGAGAGAGAGAGAGAGAGAGAGAGAGAGAGAGAGAGAGAGAGAGAGGAGAGGCATTGATGTGAGAGAGATACATCGATTGGTTTCCTCCTACACATGCTCTGACCAGGCCCAGGGATCAAGCTCGCAACTGAGGTAGGTGCCCTTGACTGGGAATCAAACGTGTGATCCTTCGGGCCACTGGCCCACGCTCTAAGCATTGAGCAAAACTGGCTAGGGCAAAAGCTGAATTTCTTGGTCACTATTTCATGCATGTTTCACTCCGGTTTGAATAACTAAAGATGGAACAGCGTCTAAAGACAAAAAAAATTACTGACCATTCATTTGATATACATAATCGCATCATCATCTAGTTAACACTGCCTCCTTTCACCCGCCTAGGATCTTTCAGAAGGGTCATTCTGTAGCTCTCTCTCAAGAATCTGTTTTCCTCAAAGACACTTCCAGGCATACCTGTTCATCATAGGCTTCATTGACAAAAGTCTCACTGCTCATTAGATTCTCTTCTTCTTGGTTATGTTCTTTACAGCTGTTCAAATTTCTTGATGAGGCTGTACTATTTCTAGAAATCAAAGAAACAAAGTCAAAAGAGTTGTTCCTTGAGGTAGCAATTGGAATTGGCAAATGTTTAGAAAGGGCCAACGTGTGCCCTAATCAAGGTTATTTTTTAAGGAATTACACAGTTTTGATTGTCTCTTTAACAACGCAAACAACCTAGAATGGGCAACTCTTGAGTCAATTATTATTTGTTACTAGGCATTCATTTAACTTCTGAAATGATACGTCGTCTCAATTGAGGGGAACTAGGTAACAGGAGGCAATGGGTACTGAATCCAAGGACAGGTAAGTGGCACCTGGACACAAGGGGCAAGTTAATGTGGTGACAATCAGACCCCAAGGGTAGCATCTCATTCATCTTACTATTAACCATTTAGCTATTAACTAACCAGTGCTACCTTGGGCAAAAACAAGCACTTCTCCTGGCCTTTCCTTCAGTCTGTAACGTGAAGGCTGGGCAGAGATGTAACTTTTACAATTTTTGTCATTCTATATTTCTTCTTAAAAAATATATTTTATTGATTTTTTTTACAGAGAGGAAGGGAGAGGGATAGAGAGTTAGAAACATCGATGAGAGAGAAACATCGATCAGCTGCCTCCTGCACAGCCCCTACTGGGGATGTGCCCGCAACCAAGGTACATGCCCTTGACTGGAATCAAACCTGGGACCTTTCAGTCCATAGGCTGACGCTCTACCCACTGAGCCAAACCGGTTAGGGCCCTATATTTCTTGATACATAGGCTATTTAATGTCTACTTATCTAATCAGTTTCTTCAGTTACTATATCTCCCTACTCTAAAGCTTATTTTGCCATCATTCCTACTCTAAATCGTGATTTTTTTTATTGTCTAAAGTTTTACATATGTCTTCTTTTACCCCAATTGGCCCCCCCTCTCCCCACCCCCCGCCCAGCCATTCCCACCCGGGGCAAGCCCCCACCGCCCCAGTGTCTGTGTCCATTTAAATCGTGATTTTTGTTATTCTTGTTTGTTTCTTTAATGTAGTGATTCTCTAGCTCTTTGACAAAACAATGTTTTTGCTTTAAATCTTTCCTGAGTTTCTTTATTTCACCTCCTATTATGGGCTGAGTGGTGTCTCTTCCATATTCATATGTCAAAGTCATAATCTCCACTTAGACTGTAGTCACATTTGCAAAGAGAGTCTTTAAAGAAGTAATTATATTAAAAGGAGGTCATTAGTTTGGGCCCTAATCTAATATGACTGGTGTCCGAGAAGAGGAGATCAGGACACAGCCATGCACAGAGGAAAGACCATGGAAGACACAGAGCAGCCTGCATCTACAATTCTAGGAGAAGCCAGCCCTCAGCCTCAGAAGAAACCAACCCACTGATACATTCATTCCAGGCTTCCAGCCTCCAAAACTGTGAGAAGATACATTGCTGTTGTTTAATGCCCCACTCTGTGGTATTTGTTATAGCGGCCCAAGCAAACTAATACACCCCTACTAACAAATTCTTCCTCCAAAAATCATTGGCACCAGCTCTGCCTCATTGGTGGGGAATCTCCTCACTTCATCCCTGAGATTGTGTCACTGACAACTGCTGAGGCAGATGTATCTGCCCCAGTAATCACTCAAAAAGATGGTCCCAATTATTATTTTTTTTCAGGTCATCTAACAGGGGAGGCTGCTTCATCACCTCAAGTCTTTCTCAGAGGACAAATTTCTAGAGTGGACTCCTACCTCCAACCCCATTCATCTTATTTTAGAAGCAACTTCTTGGGAATAAAACTCTCCCATCAGGACATTAAGAGCTGCTCACCTTTTTCGTTCACGTTCTTTTCTGAAATACACAAATGCTCCCAGAGCTACCAGAACAACTGGCAAGGTGATGGTGAAGCTGAGGGCGATGTAGCCGGGGCCAGGTCCACGCGCTGCCTCTTCACAGAAGTCTCCACCGAATTCCATGGGACAGCTGCATCTTCTCAGCTCTCCTTCCACGGTGCAGATTCCCCTCCCATTACAGAAATCGCTGCCACAGGGCAGGTGTTTTGCCCCCTGTGGGTCCTTGGGCTGAACAAGCTTCCCTCTTTTGTTGGTTTCTGAGGTCTTGCTTTCTCTATCAGGAATCGAGGGGATCAGTGTTTTTCTGACAGGATAATCCATCTCTTCTGGACCCACATATCTAGTGTTGGGGGGCTTGGCAGCCTGGAGAGGTTGGGCAGCTTTAGGAGTCACCCTTTTTCCAGCCTCTAGCTTTCCAAGTGTTAGTGTTGAATGGGTTTTATCTGGATAGGCACCTACAAAAACAGTAGGTAGGAGTGTGGGTATACACACATATTTGTCTGTTAAGAAATATGTCAGAAGAACAAGAATTCTAAAGGACTAAACCAGATACGGTTGAATTTATAAAATCATAAATCACTACTATTACTTGGGGCCAAATAAAAAAAGCTATTGAAATTTATATTAAAAACTGCATATCTTACAGCACTTTAAATGTTTGGTTTCAGGAACAGTCTATTGGCCATACCCATCTACTTTTAGATGATGGTATGTATAGGTTAGCCAAGGTAGATTCCATCAATTACTATGTTTTATTCTATAAGAATTAGTGTGGTAGATCTGAATAGTAAATGTATAGGCCAGAAAGATTTTCTTTAAAATGCAAGTATATAGCCCTAACTGGTTTGGCTCAGTGGATCGAGCGTTGGCCTGTGGACTGAAAGGTCTCAGGTTTGATTCCAGTCAAGGGCATATACCTTGGTTGCTAGCACATACCCAGTAGGAGTGTGCAGGAAGCAGCTGATCGATGTTTCTCTCTCATCGATGTTTCTGACTCTCTATCCCTCTCACTTTCTCTCTATAAAAAATCAATATATATATATATATATATATATATATATATATATATATATAATGTAAGTATATAAGTATTTAAAACTTTTTGAGTTCAAGTAAACTATAGGTTTTAGCAAGATCTACAAGTCGCAAGTATTGAACCAGATTCCATGGTGGTGGTAGGAGGGGTACGCATTAGGCAGGCAGTAGGCAACAGGGTGCTTCTAACCACAGAGGAATCTGAAGTTAACTTTGTGTTTAAGGCACTTCACCATATTCTCTGTCATTGTTGGCACAAGTGTTATTCCTCATGTGAACACTAAAGACCAAAGTAAATATTAGCAATGAAACTATTCTTGCCTCTTTCTTAAGTTGGTCCACAGGCGTGTTTCCACTCCTGGACAGTTTAGGGTCCCTCATGGTAAGGTATATCCAGAGGAAGCCAATCTAACTTTATGCACCCAGTACCACCCCCTCCAAAACAAGCTATGTAAAAGTCAGAGTGAAATCATTATTAAGGAAAAGAGGTAACTCTTGGGCCTAGGTCACCAGGGATGGGAGAGCAAGGGAAGGTATGTTAGATTTCGGTTTGGCTTTAAAACCAGGTGATGAGGGTGATAAATGTCTCACTCACTGACACTCCCCACTCTGAGTCACTGCCTACACAGGGAGGGCAAGACCATAGAATCAACTGTTGGTCTTTGGTCTTTGTCTTTCCTAGTTAAAATGAAGTGATAAGGGGTAATAATTTGTCTTCGAGCCAGTTGGGTTTTAGAAGATAAGGATTTAAATTGAGAAGTAATGAGAACTGTTCCCTGTAAGATTCATTTTCCAAATCTTTTTCTTTACTAGTTATGACCAGTCTCAGTACCAAGCCCACTGCCTCTTCAATTCTATGCTTATAGGACTTGGATATCACTGGAGCTGAAGCTATAGAATTGGAGGATGGCAGTTACAAGCAGAATTAGATATAGCTGCTCAGATGACTGGCCATGAAAATGCTGTTCCATGAAGGCACTATTTGGCACAGTATTTCTGTAACAGCCATTTACAGTTAGCATTTAAGTGCTGGTATGGCAGCCTTATACACATTCTCTTGTATTCCTTAACATCCCTGTGAGGTAGAAAATTTCCACACTAAAAAGAGGGACCCAACACAAGACAAATAGTTTGCCTAACCAACTTCCCCTGACTATGCTCACCAAGTGATCAAAAATGTACTGAGTCATGCCGAACCGGTTTGGCTCAGTGGATAGAGCGTCAGCCTGCGGACTCAAGGGTCCCAGGTTCGATTCCGGTCAAGGGCATGTACCTTGGTTGCGGGCACATCCCCAGTGGGGGGCGTGCAGGAGGCAGCTAATCGATGTTTCTCTCGCATCGATGTTTCTAACTCTCTATCCCTCTCCCTTCTTCTCTGTAAAAAATCAATAAAATATATTTAAAAAAATGTACTGAGTCAAATCTAGGTTAAATGAGTGTTCTTTCAGGCAACATACAAACTGTTTAGCCCTTTGGAGCTCCCTATCACATTACCTGTTCTAAAATCAGTGCAGAGGGCACATCAGCTTTTCACAAGGGGTTCAAATCTACATCCAACAGCCCTGTAGGAAGTTTCCTATTGCTCAGTTTAAAGAGTGTACAGTGATAATGATGTAATCATTTAGAGAATAAAAGCCTAAGAAATACTGAGGAAGTAGATATTACTAAAAGTAAGCCAGTCATGATGATGAATAGGAGCTACTCACAGCCCATTTCATCAGATGCATCCAGACAGTCAGCATGACCATCACACACTTGCTCCGTGGAAATGCATTTCTGACCATCCTTACAGGCTTGCAATGGCGCAGAGCATCGGACAGCTTCAATACATCTGTTTGTGTCAGCCAAGTAGTAGCCACTGGAACATTTACAAGTCTGTCCTTCAGGGTTTGGTAAACAAATGTGGCTACATCCTCCATTGTCTTTTGAGCAGCTGTTACTACCTGTGGATCCCCAACCCCCCAAAATATACTGATTTAGATTTTTTTCAGGTAGTCTATTTTTTTCTGCAAATAGACTATCAGAGTTATGGGATCCAGATATTTTCCCCACAGGATACATCTCATTAACTTAGTTTCTTTTAGTCAACTAGGTACTAAGTGATTGGTGATTCTACTTCATGGATAAGAATGGCTATAGGAACCTAGGAGTTCAGACAACAATGGGCTTAAGAATAATTGAGGTAAACTCTGATTCATTCAAAATCCCATTGTGACTTCTCTTCTCCCCTCACACCAAGCACCCAGCATCCGAGCTAGAAGGTTCTTACAAATAAAGCTCTCTTTAGATAAAAATATGGGGGCTATGGTTTCTATGATCCCTCTAAGAATAATAGATAGAGAACAGATTGGTGGTTGCTAGAGGGTGTGGGGGAATTGGGGGAGAGAGAGAGAGAGAGAGAGAGAGAGAGAGAGAGAGAGAGAGAGAGAGAGAGAATAGTCTGATTAAGCCAGCCATTTATAGCCTCCTATAATTCTTCAAAGCTTCTATCTTATATCTAGAAGTGAGGGTTTACCTTTTAAGATATTCCAGGAATTGTGGAATAGGCATGCATGTAGCATAGATAAAACCTAATTTAAGGGTGACAGAGACCCTCCTTCTGGTTCTCAGAATTAAGCAACAGTTTATCATCGCTTTTATGATGTGACCATTTATCACACTGAAGAATTCTAAAAGGTTCATCCTGCAAAGTTAAGACTTTAGAGTTTAAGCATGACTACTAATAATATCAGCTAGAAAGGTTAGCTTTCAAAAACAAAGCAGTGGGGCAGCATTCTCTTAAGACTAATGTATATACTGAATCATCCATGGTAATGGTAGGTATGATGAACTATTTGAGCTCACATTGTTGGGGTTAATCTCCACTAGGAACAGATCACTTCTCTTACTACTTCAACTAAGCTCATCATCATCCTCCCCAAAAATTCAGGCAGGCACTCCACTTCTGTCCATAGAAATGTGGAGAAAAACATCTGAGCACCACCCCCAGTTGATATTTCAAGGGTTAGTTGACATCACAAGTAGATACAAGTGACAATGAGTAGAATGAAGACACCCTAGAGCTAAAAGGGATTTTTTATAATACCATAATTATCATTAACCTACAATAATAGAACTGAAAATAGAACCCAAGTGTACCAAACTCCAGTCCAATACACTTACCACTACTATGTGTCCTAAATAAGTAACAGAACTACTTATACACCACAACCAGACTGTATATAACTGCATAAAGACAAGGGAATTGTGTAGATCTATAGGAATTTGCCAGAGAAATATTTTAATGGAAAATTCAAAGATATTTCAAGGCGATAATGTAGGAGGGAGCATCCATCCCCTCCATGGGGAAATCCAGTAGATTTCAGTGCTGTTATAATCATTGGAGAGTCACCTACCCTGTTGAGAAAGTTTACTGTAAACTTTTAAATCCACAATCTTCAGGTCTATTTGGAACCACCGGTTTTCTGAAAGTTCTGCCTTGCTGTACCAAACTTTAGTGATTTGGGCTGAAACAAAAGGCAGTGAACAATCCTTAACAAAAGTGAAATTAAAACAACTTCCTGGGCAAAGAATATTGCTCAATGTGAAAACTGTCACTTGTCTGCAGAAACTCTAGTTGAGGAACAACAGCTTTACAGAAGAGGTATGTATTTTTCTAAATCATGTTTCTGGGGAGAAACTTCAGATAAATAAAAGACAACATCCTATGCCTTTCTCCAAAATAAAATCAGGTGTTAATAAGCTATGTTGAGAACATTCATATATGCCCAGATATCTAAAGACAGGAAATTAGGATATATGACGCTTAGATGCAGCCCATACAACTGATGGATAATGATTTTAAACATTGTTCTAGAACATTTCTGAAAATGGCTTCTCTGCTACAAGAGTCACCAGGGGAATCTTAAAATAGATGGTAAAGGCCTTCTCACATACCTAATAAATTAACATCGCTGGGGTAGGATCTGACAATTTGTCTTTGAAATTCTGATGTGGCCAGCCCAACTGGTCAATGGACCAGAATTGGAAAATATAAAGAGACACATTTATTTTAAACACATAAATTGTGCATTTTCCGGTTTTATCAAGTCTAGATTCTAACCAGAAACAATATATTAGAGCACTATGATTTACGACAATCTCTCCGAATATACTAGAAATACCTTGCAAGTGTAAGATGTTCTATATTTCAACTAGTATTTTCATGTGGATTTAGTCAACTGAAACAGGTACTGTCTTCATTTTACAGGTAAGGTGTTACAGCCACTAGCTACTAACTGACAGAGCAGTTATGCAACCTAGTTCCATTTTCTGGTCCAGTTCTCTCTCTACCATAACAGGTGTCCTCCAAAGCAGAGAGCCTCATAGAAATGCCAGAAATCTCCGGCAGAACTGGACTATACAAAGAATAACCAAAAAAAGTTAAAGCTCCCTCAAGTCACAGAATCACTGTTACACGTACATGTTTTGTGAGGGACGTTGTTTGGCTCTTCTTCTAAAAGAAGGACAATAGTAGAGATCAGTCCTAAGCAGTAGCAGATTCGCTTTAGATACACAGGAGTAAATTCAGATCACAAAGACAATCAGATACAGAGTTCAGACCTACCATCATCAGTTGTTGTCCAGAACATCATGCTTTGGCCATATGTAAAGAGGTTAAGGCCCTGAATTCCTTTGCGGTCTACTCTGTATCTAGAGCCATCTTGTTGAATACTTTCTATGAGTCCTCTCCCTAGAAAGAGAGGTTGGGTTTATTTTATTTAGCCCAAACAGCTGTGCTCTCTCCTTCAACTCTTTACATCTTGTCTTGCCTCCTCTCCAGGAGGAGACTATCTTCATCCATTCTCTGAAGGCCAATTCTTCATTCATTCATTCCACTCTACCAATGATACACAAATATTTGCTCATGCATATTTTTTTAAGATCTTGATAGTATGCCTTCACAAAGGAGCTATTGCATTACTATGGGCAGTTATATGCAACTCAGGATGGGGAATGATTGTATTTGTTTAGAAAGTGGTACAGAAAATATAAACTCAGACCTAAAAGCTATTTGAAGTTATTATGCCTGAAGACCAGAAAACTGAACATTTCTACTTCACTCTGGCCAAGGTCCCTCGGACTCCCATTTAGGGTGGAGGTAATCATTACTTACCAGTATCAGCCCAGTATACTCGGGTCCCTGAATCTGAAAAGGTCAAGCCCACTGGGACCTGGGATTTCTGCCACAGCACCTTCCTCCTGATGCCATCCATGGAGGCACAGTCGATGCTGGAACCACGCCCACCACCATCCTGGGAACCCAGATCCACAAAACACATGATTGCAGTGGGTGGATGGAGTGCAACACAGGTTGGATGGGACAGATTGTTGCTGAACAAAACAGTGGAATACTGGCCTTCGGATGAAGCTACATTGATATGCGGGTTTTCACTGTCAATCCAATATATGTTTCCACTCAACCAGTCCACAGCAAGATTGATTACTGTCCCCTTCGCAGATAAGATTTTCCTCCAAGACAGCTTTCCAGATTCTTTGAGCCTCAGTAGTCTGATATCACCATTACCCAACTCTGAAAGGTAGAGTGTCTTTTCCTGGACAAGGTAGTCCACTGATGCCAGCTGGTTCAGATTGGTAAAGGGAAGTACCCTGTGTTCTGGTAAAGTTGCTTGTCCTAATAAAGTTTCTATGTTTTTCAGATAAATCTATGGGGAAAAAGTTAAATGGATGGTACCAGTTGAGTCTAGTCTAATTCATTACCTTGATTTTGCATTAATGTTAAATTCCTATTAAATACTTAAACCCATATTTTCAAATATCCTATTTTCTAAAAGCAGACAGCAGTTATTTCTCTCCTTTCCTGGAGCATCAAGGACTTTAAATTCCTTGAATTTGGGTGTTTTGAAGATTTACTCCTCTGTTAAAGACCCTCCCCTTTAAGTGAGCTTTGACTATTAAGATCTTAAGGAAGCTAAAATCTATCTTTCACCCCAAAATTTTTTTTTGTTTTTTAAATGCCAAGTCCTCTAGATATTAAAAGTTAGGGGTGACTTGCTTGTCACTACCTTTTATCTCCTTATGGTTTAAGAAAAGTTCCCTCACAAAATGTATTTGCCTCCACCTCCAGATTAGGATGGAGCCAAGCTGTTTGTATTTGGAATCTACATCATTATCCAGGTGCTTGGACAACTTAACAAAATTGTCTAAACTAAATTAAACTAATCTCACTGTGTTCTGATGTACTAAGTATTTCCTAAATGATTTTAAGTAGAACTTGTTCTTATTTCATATCTTCTTTATTTTGGTCATGATAGTTCCCAGCACACAGTGGATACTAAAATTTAAGTCATGTGTGAAGAATATTCCAAGGGAAAGGGCTCCTACTATTTATAACTGCACATGAAGAGTTCAGATTACTCAGCCTGAAACAGGATGTAGACCAAGCACAGACACATGAGGATGCTTGTGGACAATACCTGAATGATAACGGTGGGCAACACAAGGAACAGAAAGGCAGACTCCTTGACAGGGACACAGTTGATGCCATCATCTGCAAGCAGGAGTCCGACAGGGCAATGACAGCTTCCCTTGGATCGTGGGCTCAGAAGACACAAGTGAGAACATCCAGTGTCCAGACAAGGATTAGAAGACCTGGGCTGTAGGACTTCGTGCATTATCTGGAAGAAAACAGCTAGATGTCAGTATACCTTATTGAATCCTTGAACATAGCAGATGAATAAATCTTCCTTTTTAATCATTATAGAGGGATGTCACTCCGGTTTGTACTTTGGGCAGTTCACATATGTAGCCTTTTCAGGGAGAATGAGGGGGATACTTTGAAGAGTGCATTATAGACCTTGAGTCCATAAGGCTGTTCAATACGCTTGATGAGGACAGCCCTGCTCTTGCCTGTCATCTTCTTCATACGCTGTATTGTTCTTGTCTTTGTTTCAGACCAGAAGACTTCATCCTCCAATACAGCGACTGAAAAGGGGCTCTTGATCTGTGTTAACTGCAACATCTAAAATGGGGAAGGTGAGGTTTCTGGGATGAGTTTTACACAAGGCACATAACATTTTGTACAAATCTAATTCCAAAACAACACTTACGCTAATCCCAGTGCCATCTAGATTGGCAGAGCCAATACAGTGAAATTTGTCATCAGACCAGAATATCTTCCAACTCAACTGGTCAAGAACTATGCTGGTTGGCCAGCCAAGACCTTTATTGATGAGTACTTTTCTCCTGCTACCATCCATTCCAGCTTGTTCTATGTGAGGTTCTCCTCCAATTTCAGACCAGTACATTAACCTGTGTGAATAAAAGTCAGCTTTGGGATAAAGTACTACCTCAGAGAAAATAACATCAATTCATCCCTTAAAACAGTGATTTGGAGCCCAATTATTTTTTCTTCAAATGTAAACTCGGTCTATTCCTTAAGCAAAATTGTAAAGTAGTAAAAGGTTTTCTTGATATTTTATGGTGATTGTTTAGTCCTCATTTGTGGGTAAAATACCATGATAGTTGAGTAAGAAGGCTAGGAATACATTAGTCCCTAAGCCATGGAAAATATTCAGGAAACCTGACAATCTTTTGTGGGCTGGAAAGTATGCTAGCTCCATGGGCAGACATGTGCCGCAGACCTTATTCTTGGCCACAAGCTATTAGCTGCATCAAAACTACTGTCAGTTTGCTGAGGACCATATTAACAGATTCCTGGTTGAGGTATTGAAAAGGTGAGAAAAACAGGAAGGATACCCAATCTGGGTTCCCTTTGAATCCTGAGTATTGTTCTGTCTTATTTTTTATTTTTAAATATATTTTTATTGACTTCAGAGAGGAAGGGAGAGGGAGAGGGAGATAGAAACATCAATGATGAGCCCTAGCTGATTTGGCTCAGTTGTTAGAGCATCAGGATCCTGGAATCAATTCTGGTCAAGAGCATGTACCTCAGTTGCGGGCTCAATCCCCAGCCATGGTGTGCCGGGAGCCGGTCCATGCTTGCTGTTTCAAGGGACCTGGCATATATGGCATACTGTTCTTAATATGTTTGCTCACCTTCTTGGCACTATGTGTTTTAACCAAGGTCTCTGAGAAAGGTTGTTTTCCCAGGTAGGGATTTTCCCCTGAAGTTAGGGAGGGAATAAAACTCCTTAACTAAGTGCCAGGTGGGTAATTAATCACTTTAACTACGAACAATCATGCTTAAGCTACATAACCTTTACTCCCTGGAATGGAGATAAGAAACACCCTAACCTTTGTAATAGAGATTGATAGGATTGAATCAACTGGTATAAATACAGATGTAACAAGACAGCAACACACAGAACTTAGAAGACAGAACTTAGACAGAACTTAGAAGACAGAACCTACACAGAACCTAGAGACAGAAGAACTTCGCTGGAGAGAACATGGCAAAAGATCCTGGACAGAAACTGGCAACAGAACCTAGAGACAGAACCTAGCGAGAGAACATGGCAAAAGATCCTGGACAGAAGCTGGAGACAGAACCTAGAGACAGAACCTAGCAAGAGAACCTGGCTGAAGAACCTAGAGACTGAACCTGACTACAGAAATTGGCAAGAGAACATGACTAGAAGCTGGTGACTGAACCTGGCTGGAGAACCTGGACAGAACCTGGCTGGAGAACCTAGCAAGGGAACATGGCAACAGAACCTGGCTGGAGATCCTAACCAGAACTTCACTGGAGATCCTGACCAGAACTTGGCTAGAGATCCTGGCTAGGCTGCTGATCAACTGAACGCTGTCTCCATGTCATTCCTTCTTTGCTGACTCCGTCCACACCTTTGGCGACCCCTGGACCCGCTGGGGTTGGACCCCAGCAACGGTGAGGCTTCGTGTGGCAATCAATTGATGTATCTCTCTCACATCAATGTTTCTCTCTCTGTCCCCCTCCTTTCCACTCTCTAAAAATTAATGGAAAAACATCCTTGGGGAAGGATTAACAAAACAAAACAAAAAAGAAACATCAATGATGAGAGATAATTATTGATTGGCTGCCTCCTGCATGCCCCCTACTGGTGATCAAGCTTGCAACCTTGGGCATATGCCCTGACAGGGAATTGAACTGCAATCTCTTGGTTCATAGATCAATGCTCAACCACTGAGCCACACTAGCCCAGCTATTTTTTCATTATATATATACTAGAGGCCCGGTGCACAAAATTCATGCACTGGTAGGATCCCTAGGCCTGGCTGTCAATCAGGGCTGATTGGAGCCTTCCAGCTGCCGGCTGGGGCCTTCCTTCATTCCACATTGCTCCCTGGTGGTCAGCACACGTCATAGCGAGCGATTGAACTCCCGGTCTCTGGTTGAACTCCCAAGGGGACACTTTGCATATTAACTATATATATATATCCATCCCAATGAGGGCTTGGCTCTGCCAAGTAGGAAATGTTTCTAAGTTCCCAGAGAAAGGACACTAGATGAAGAACCCAGGTTTAATTCCAAAATACAATTATCCTGCCTCCCAACCCCAAGCACATTATTGTAAATTAAATACTATATCTAGTTCCATTCTCCATCCCCCTGCAATTTTAGAACCATAAAAATTCTCTATTCAGAGGTATATTTGCTTATTTTGGCAAAAGAAAGTATAGGGTGTGTTACCAAGTGAACAACTTACAGCTCACTTTACTGAGATAAAAGACTTCCTCCAGAAGTTTTCAAAATTACTATGTGTGGTTGATCTACATCACCATACAATATAAAGTCAGATAAGGTTTCTTCAGTTCACTTGTTCTGTGGTGAGTGAACACAACCAAAGAAAAACTAAGGGGGAATAACACACTTAAAGGACTTGACCAGACACTGTTATGCCTGGACTCACCCATTTAAGGGATCTAAAGCCAAAGACCGTGGCTGATTTAAGTTATCACCCAGGACAATTGTGTATTCAGGTTTTCCTCGCCACACAGCAGTCAACTGAATTGCCAAAATCTGGCCAGCTGTGCCATCTGTCCAGTAGAGATTCCTCCCAATCCAATCGACCACCATACAGTCTGACTTTATTCCTAAAGAGAGGAAACCATTCAACATGTGTACTTAGGTTAAATTATAGCTCTTAACTAGCTTTTAGTTCATAGGCATCAGGCTAGCATGCCATGTTAATTAATTTTTCAACTGGCAAATGCATTTCCATCAGAACAGTCTTCTTAAAAATGCTCCAAAGTGCTATTTGTAGAAGAAGATGGCCATTGCTCAGATTGGTCACTGGCTGATTAGTGTGGCTTACTCACCAGTCTACTGAGATGACAATGCATCTTTCCATTTCAACCAACTAGCAAGCCTTGACCACTTTTAATTGAGGAGACACAACTAAGCCAATGTTTATAACATTATGGCCACTCATTTGATTTTCCACGCCATGTGTATTTAGTAAGGGCAGGGGACATACCTTTTACTACAGTCCCTTTCTTCTTTGCGTCCATGCTTATCCACTTAATACTTTCTGCACCGAGCTCTGTCCAGAAGACTTTCTGATCCAGTAAGTCATAGTCAATGGAGAAAATAACCAGGTTCTTGTCTGTAGCTGCCAGAATATCTTCTTTCAAGCTCCTTAGTCCATAGAGAAGCAGGTTAAACTGAATGGCCACCAGCAGGATCGGTTCCGTACCTATTGAATAAGAACTGCTTTCAGCGTGGTTTTAAGGAGTTGGAACAGTAAACCCCAGCACTGGCTACGGAATCAGAGGACAAAGTAGTCTTTGCCTTCTCATCGCCAGGGCTGTGATACCAGCCACCTGGTATCTAAGTAGCTCTTCCCTTGATGTAATGGCTAAGCTGGTACCCACATTTGAAGATACTTAGAATAAAGGCGTGGTTGGCTTAAGTTGAAAACCACATTTCTAACTAAATATTTGGAGGTAGGTGGGCAGGAAAGAAGTGTTTGTTAGGACTTCAGACACTTATTCCAGCTTCAGGTAAGGCTGACCCATGGGTACAAGGCCCCAGTTATGGTTTTGTTATAATAATGCCTTATTGGTAGACTCTTTCAAACTCAAATTCAGTCTGAAATAAGAGGTTTAAAAAGAGTGTTTTGAGATTCTGCTAATCTTGCTCTAAAGACAGACAAAGCTGCCAGGAGCATTTAAGACCTGAGAAGGAGATTTGTATTGTTATTCCTGGAAGATTTAGGACCTTGAAGCTTGTGACCCAGCCTAGAGATAGTCCCAGCTCCAGTTAACCTGTTGCTTTACAGGTGTGGCCATCTGGCTCCAGCAAGTAGCCAGGATGACAGGTACAGCGGTAGGAGCCCTCGGTATTGATACAGGTCTGACTGCAAGGCCGACCACCCGACCTCCGGCACTCATCCACATCCTCACAGCTTCCGCCGCTGCTCTTCAGCTCGAAGCCTTGCTCACAAGCACATATCTGAAAGAGGTTGACGAAAGCATTACGACTTTCCAGAGACAGTACAACATTGATAAAAAGGCTTTGATCTTGCGATAAAAAGCACGTGGCAATACATTCAATGTCAGCAACTCAAATGGCTCTTAGGACCAACTTTATTTTGAATACAGTCACTCTCTTCTTCCTGTCAGCCCTGCCACACACCTCACACCCTTGCCACCACCATGGATCCTGAGCTAACAAGGTGTTCAAGTTCGGCACAGGCCAGCTAGAGCCCAGCACAATCAGAGAGTGAAGAGGCATGCCGACCTGACTGAAGTGGCCGTCTCCCAACAGAGGTGCTACCACGACCAGGCACGAGAACTCAGCTTTCTTCTACTTGCCCTTCAGAATCAAGGTCACTATGTTCGGCCAACTAATAATGCTAGCCGAGAGCATAGGCACTTCTTAATTTGAGAGCAGGTCGCATTCCATCTGACTCACATGGAAAGGACTTCGGTATGGGTAGGTACTCCCCTTCCCCAGCTGCAGCACGAAGGGATGGTTACTTGGCTCTTGGGACAACCACAGAAACGTCTTGCTTAGCCCCAAGTGTGGCCCTGAGTTCACAGCTGGGGTGGGAAGGACCATGGTGGTAGAGTTTGGGGAGGCTGGCTGGTAGGGTTGCAAAAATCACCAGACAGGAAAGGAAGGAGACAGGAGTCACCAGGAGCCCAGAATAGCTCAGGCACAGGGACACCGATGGGTGGGTCAGCACCACTCTGCCACAGACTGAGAGCTTAGGGAGCGGTCAGGGAGGGCCTTCCCTAGAGTCTAGGGCCTAGACCACGTTTGGAGCCGCTGGGAACATAACTGGCGCACTCACAGGGCCTCGGGGGGACCGGTAGCAGGTGTGGGAGCACTGTACTTGGCCGCATGCTGACGCCGAGCACTGTCCACCTTCGTCCGAGCCGTCGGCACAGTCCTCCTTCCCGTCACACACCAGGCTGAGGTGGAGGCAGGCAGAGGAGCGGCACTGGAACTCAGAACTCCCGCACTTCTCGGGGGCGCCTGCAGAGGATGATGCCCGGCCGTGATGGTCAAACCCACAAACACCCACCCCTCCCCTGGCCACGCTTCCGTGTGCGCAGGAGGCCTCCATTCTGGGGAAGGAAGGTTCCAGGTCCTGCAGCAGGGGCAAGCTGAGCTGCTTTCTCACAGCAGCACGAGCAGCTACCATCCGCCTCGCCCTCCGGTGAGAGCCCCGCACTTACACGCAGCCTCGTCACTGCCGTCCCTGCAGTCGCGCTGCCCGTCGCAGCGCCAGGAGTCCGGCACGCACTGGTCTGCACTGGCACAGGACCACTGCCTGGAGCCGCACCGCAGCTCCTCGGGGTGACAGTTCTGTGGAGACAGAGGGGGACGCAGTGTCACTGGCAATCAGCACCCGGGAAGGGGTTCTCGGAGGAAGACGCCTGCGTTTAGGGGACAATCCTTAAGGCCCTTCTGCAACAAGGCTGGGCAGAGCCTACACACTCGGTGAAATGCCGGCTGGAGTTTAGGCGAGGAGCTCACAGATAGGAGTGGGAAGCGGGAAGAAAAGTCTGTTTTGGCAAATTAGAAAGTCTTCATTCAAGAGGCTAAAGCAATGAGTCCACGGAAGCTCTCCTCCGGGAATCCTCCCACCGCGCCTAACCCACAGCCCAGCTCGCTGATCCTTGTTTTGCACCTAATTGATTTGGATTCGCAGGTCTGGGGCAGGATGTGCAAGAGGAAGGGAGGGACATCCGTGACCCTGCTATACCCCAGATCCACGCTCAACCCTTCGGACACTACAAGGCATATCTTATACCCATTTTACTGATGAGGAAATACAGCATGAGGGAGTAAGTACTTTATTAAGGTCAAGTGCAAGCTGTAGGAGTCAAGCCCAGGCTGCCTCGCGCACAGAGTAGGAGCTTTAGTTGCTCCATGGTGACCACTGAGCAGACCTACAGAGTGCACCTCTGAGTGGGACACCAAGACCTAACACTTGGAAACCTGTAATAAAAGCCTCTTGGAAACTTGACTTTCAACAGGAGGATGTTAATACTTTGGACACTTTGGCGTAGCTACACGTGGCTTTCTGGCTAGTAATCATGGTGGACCTCTCTGTTTTTGTGTTTTCCCAAGTTTCCTACAGGGAAGCCTGTGTTCCTGTTGTGATGAGAAATCTATTTTATCTTTCTGGAAGAACAGCGACTACCTTCTCATCGCTTCCATCTTTGCAGTCTAAGTCGTGATCACATATCCACTCTGTCAGCACGCATTCTCCACTCCTTGGGCACTTCACCTCCCCCGAGGGGCACTGCTGGGGCCAGGCAACAGGACAGCCCTCTTCATCCGAGCGGTCCAGGCAGTCTCGGTTCCCATCACAGTGCAGAGAGTAAGATATGCATTGGCCATTCTTGCATCTAAATTCAGATATGCTGCATTTTTCATGAACTGAAAAATAAAAGCTTTAGGTAAGAACTCAACAAGATGTAGAAGTGATTTGATGGAAAATAAAGTTGTTTGAAGACTTCCTGGTCTTGTCCTGTCATCTTGGGAACAAGCCCCAGCAGGTGTTAGAGCAGACAGGTGGTTTGAGTAGTGTTAGGCCAGACAAGGGCTACTAAACTGGCCCAGAAAATCCTTCTGTCCTGGGGAACAATGGCAGAGGGCCAGAAATGGAAGGGCCCTGGGATAGGAAGGAAAGTGGAATCTTCCTCCGGGACCTTAATGTCATCCATGAAAGAAGAAATTCCCTCCCAATATCCAACACACCCTACAATTTATGTTCTTAGATTCAAATTCTATAGACAGAAGTTGCTTGACTTGATTCAAGAAAATGGATCAGTTCCTCAGCAAAACTGTAAGTATGTATTAAAAAGTAAATTATACCTTGGATGCCTCCCTACTTCCTTTCTGTGTCTCTTTCCTCCTTATATTCTTACTAAGGGCCTGGCACACGAATTTGTGTGCAGGTACGGTCCCTAGGCCTGGCCTGTGATCAGCGCCATCTTCCCTGGCTGCCCGCAGCCGGCCCCACGCCCCGCTGCCACCCACCCCCGGTTCTTCGTTCGCCATCAGGCAATGAGAGCCTGCTGGCTGCCGGGAGGGACCAAGAGGTCAGTCATTCTGCCCACTCCCTGGCCCTGCCCCCGAGCCCCAGTTTCCCATTTGCCATTGGGCAATCGGAGCCTGCCAGCTGGGGAAAGAAATCAAGAGGTGGTCAGTGCACCTCATAGTGACTGGCCATCTGAGGCTTGCCTGCACCTCAGGCCGGCCCTGGGTGGCTGGGGGGCTGAGAGGACTGGGGGACTTTAGAGGCATGTGCCCCAGCGGGGCTGAGGGGACTGGGCACCACCATCTTGTGGCTGTGGACACTACCATATTTGAGGGTGGGACAGTCAATTAGCATATCCCCTTCTTATTGGCTGTCAGTGCCGCCATCTTTTGCTATGGTGTGAGGGTCAATTAGCATATTACCCTTTTATTATATAGGATAAGTCCAAGTTCAGTCAAATCCTCTAGGTACCCAGCTGCCTCCACATCCAAATATATCATCTTCCATTACCCACTCTCTACATTCTGTCTTCTACCCTAATCCAACATGCAATTAAGGCCTTTGAGACATGCCATTAAGAAGAACAAATATAAAGATTGTGTATCTCATACAAATGAGGGGAACAAATGAGATGGCCCATCCCAGAGGAAGATGTAGGACCAAAGTTAAAATCTTCAGGGAGGGTGATTTTATTGCAACAAGAAATAATACTTTATTTTGGTAGTAGACTGGATTTCTATTAATGGAAATCTTACCATGGAAAAAGGAAGTTATAGCATGACCTTCAAGGATCCTCTCACTCAGAAACTTTCATCTTAGCCTGGTAACTGTGTAGTAACTACAACTGATCTTTATTACTTGTGGATTCAGTGTTTGCACATTTACCCCTTTGCTTAAATTTACTTGTGAACCCCCAAAAGCAACACTTTACCACACTTTCATGGTCATTTGCTGAGATACAGCAAAGCAGAAAAAAAAAATTTTGACTTGTCCGACACATGCATTCCAGCTGAGGTGGAGGAAGGCAATGCTCTATCTTCTGGTTTCATTTTCCATAGTGTGCATAAGTGTGCTATTTTCAGTCTCTTTAGGGCCATGATTTTCACATTTTTAGACTTTTTGATGATTTGGCTCTGATTTTGGTGATAATTGCCCCCAGCAAAGTGCTGAAGTTCAGACTAGTGTTCATAAGTGCAAGAAGTCAGTCTTGGTGTGCCTTATGGAGAAATTATGTGTTAGATGAGCTTTGCCCAGGCATGAGATACAGTGCTGATGGCTGTGATTTCAATATTAATGAGCCAACAATGTATATAAAGTTGCCTTTAAACAGAAACACATAAAACAAGGTTGTATATTGATTGGTTGACCAACATGTGACCAGAGACTTGTAGAAACCACACTCTCTATTTTTTTCTGAGAGTAATGATTCCATATCCACTAACTCAGTGTCCACAGCAACTTTATAGAATCTAACTACCAGGAATAAGGAAAATCAACTGAAATGTAGCTTAAAATACTCCAGGGAAGTTTCCTGGAACTTACTACAGCCTTGTTCATCTTTTTTGTCAGAACAGTCTGCATTGCCATCACACAGCCAGCTCTTAGGGACACAGCGGGTCTTGTTGTCACAACGTACAGAGCAGTCTTCAGTGGGCTTCCAGCAGTCCAGCTCGTCAGACCCATCTGAGCACTGCTGAGCCCCGTCGCAGTGGTACTTCTCCTCAAGGCACTTGCTTCCGTCCAGACACTGGAAGATCCCTTAATGGAAAGGGTCAAGAGCTAGCACCACTCAGTCAAACTGAAGGTTCAAAATTAGATGAACTCACCTCATTCTGGAGTTAGAAGGATAAATAGACCACATCTTACTTGAACTCTATAGCTCAGGTGATCCATAAGCAAACTTTAATAAAGTGCTCTGGTCAATTAAGTTAGCAAGCCAGCCTGGGCTGCTTAAATATGGCCTCATATTTGTTGCATTATTTTAATGACTTGTTATAACACTACCAAGTGGTCCATTTAGGGCACTCTATAGTTCAGCCTATATTAAGACAAATATTGGAACACTCAAGCAAATTTGAGGAAGCAAAGAAGCAGTGGAAGCTCACAGAATCAGTGTTCAAACAGTCTATGACTTTTATCTATGATAATTTATCTAGCAAGTATATATATATATATATATATATATATATATATATATATATATATATATATAACTCTAATATGCAAATGACTGAACATTGGAACAACTGAACAACTGAACAACCGGTCACTATGACGTGCGCTGACCACCAGGGGGCGCACACAGAACATGGCTAGCATTGGCCACGGTAGGATGATGGAGCAGGTGAGTAGAGGTGCCAGACCAAGGCGGGGCACCGGTCGCTGTCATCAGGGCAAGTCTCTGGTGGTTACTGAAAATTCTTTGCTCCCGTGTGTCATGGTCCCACCCAGCAGGTGCGAGCTGTGGCTGCCTGCCCCAATCGCCCCTCAGGGCTTCTCCACCTCCCCCTGCTCCTGAGGGGCTATCAGGGCAGCAGCCGCTGCTCTCAACTGCTGCTGGCACCAGCTCCAATTGCTCCACACCATCAGTGGGTGTGAGCGGGTCCAGCAGCAGTGGAAGCAGGACTGCCAGCAGAGAGGGGACTAGGGGCTGTGGTGGGAGGGACCGGGCGGGGGCATGGAGGATGGGCAGAGACCTGCCCCTGTGCCCTCAGCAGCCTCGCGGCCTACAGTTCCTTTCAAGGTGAATGAATTCATGCACTGGGCCCCTAGTGATTATAATAAACAGCCTGGCAATTCATATCATACTTTTGCTCAGTGTACCTGCAACAAAAGACTGAGAAGAGGAGATGATGACAGACCTGGTCTGTTGCACAAATGGGAGCAGTTCTCTTCATCGGAGCCATCCTGACAGTCACGCTCACCATCGCAGAGGTACTCCCGAGAAATGCATTCCTTCCCGTTCCGACAGGGAACAGAGGATCGGGTGCAAAGTAGAGGGCGTGGTGGAGGAAGAGTAGGAGGGGTGATTGTGGCTGCTCCTTCAACCCCTGGATCTAGAATAAGCAGTTGCTTCAGCAAGTCAGTCTATTAGATTTTAGCAATGGAGATGGGCTTTTGCTGTCCCCTCCTTCAGAAAACCAGGTCATGGCTGGGTAGCTATGCCTTTCTGCCTTATAGGAAGATAAGTGAAACCAAGCCTAGATCTTTAGATTAAGTGTGGGACATTCGCCCATCATCTATTGGCTTTGAATTTGGACCAATTGTTTTCCACTTTCAGGTCTATTAACTTTAAGCTTAATTATTTTTCACCACCTAGTGCTATATTCTGGGAACAAAATATAAAGTAAGTTCTATGATGGGGACTTGTTCTTTTTGGTTCCCTGCTATACCATCTGTGGTCTAGGACAGGAGCCAGTGTAACGTGGACACTCATTTGTTGAGATGTGTAAGTTACACTATGCAAAATTACCAACTCATACTCTTCAGCACCTATCACAGAAACCCAACAGATTTCACAGTAGACTCATCAAAATTGGATTTGTTACCAAAAAGTTAACTGTTCATTGACACACTTTACCACCTCAGAAATATGTTCATGTGCCTAATGCTTCTTATTAAGATCAAGTTAAACCAACCAACGAATCAAAAAGTAAAATAGTTTAGACAAAAAAGGAAGATGAGAGACCTTGTGGATTGGGTACATGAAAGAGAAATGCTTCTGTCCCTTTTCATTTCTACTACTCCTTCAGACTTCTAGCTGCTCTGTCAACAGAGCCCCAGACTCCTGTGATAGGATTTCTTCTTCTGCCTCAAGATTCAAGATCCAAGATCAGTCTTATGGATTCTGTGTCCAGGGCTCACATGAGGAAACAAAGGTGACCCGGCCTTAGGCAGGTCACCCTGAATGACTAGGTGCAGCTTCCACAGAAAGCGAGTGCTGCTTTTGTTGGTAATCCACAACCCCAGGGCAGCTTCACATGGGTTCTCCACAAGATGTTACCACTATAGAGAGAGTGGGCTCCTTAGTAAAATCAGTTTGGGAAACTGCTTTAGAGAAAATTCAATGGTTGTCCTTACTGCCAGACTAAGAGCTCTAATATGCTAATGTGCAAGTTGATTCTCAGAAGGGGCTGTGGTGTGCAGACTTCTCCAAGTATCGTCCCAGGACTTGTGTCATTTAGCAACTTTGAGAACCATCTTAGATCCTTACTCTCCTGGGACACGGACAAGTTAAGGAGAAGGCCTGCTGAATTGGGGGTTGGGACAAAAGCCATACAAACCTAAAGATGCCCAGGATTTTATCCTATAAAAACACTCTGGCCCAGCCAGATGGCTCTGTGGTTGACCATTGACCTATGAACCAGGAGATCACAGTTCGATTCCCAGGCAGGGCAAATGCCCAGGTTGTGAGCTCGATCCCCAGTAGGGGGTGTGCAGGAGGCAGCCTATCAATGATTCCCTCTCATTATTAATATTTTTCTCTCTTTCTCCCTCTCCCTTCCTCTCGGAAATCAATAAACATATATTTTTTAAAAGCACACACTCTGAGAAGAGCCAGGTAAAGTGGATCTCATAGAATAACCTCACAGAGGAAGACTCACCTGGAACCTCCTGGTTCTCTGCCAGGATGATTATTTTCTTTACGTGTGGCTCTTTGGACATGGAGAAGGGCTCCAGTGTCTTCCTGTTCCAGAGCACAAGCGCTGCTCCATCCATCGTCACCAGGTAGGGCTCATGGGCAGCAATAATGCCGTCGCTCCAGGTCTTGTTCAAAGTATATGTTCTATTTTTTAGGAGACTTAGACTTTGCAACCCTAGGGAAGAGTCGAGTTCTTACAAGCTGATATAGCACAAATAACCTGTGAGGCATGATTTGATTGAGGTTCAGTGACCCCAAATTGAAAATAAGCACAGATTCCTCCTATTAAGCTTTGTTGGTTTATAGTTAAAGATGGTCCAAAAAGTATTTAAAGTTCCAGGAGAGATTGCTATTAAGTATGCTATTTATGGAGTTTTCTTTTTAAAATCCTAAGTCTAGACTTATAGGTGAGAACTGAGTTTGATGTAAGTGACTCGTATCCAACCTTTGACTATGAAAATCAGAATTTGAGCTTATGGTTTAGCTAGTTCTAAGAATAACTGGAACAATCCTACTAAAAGCAAGATCTCAGTCATCCCCTCCAGCTTCTTCCAGCTGCACTGGTTGTGCGGTGCTTACCTTGTTCTTTGGTGGTCCAGAGGATGCTGGATGAGCCGAGGTCTAAGGTCATTTGAGTGTCCGCCATCCAGGTGCCTCTCCAGACTTCCTGTCTGTTTTTGCCATCAAGGGTCATACTTTGCAAGTGTTTTCCACTTTCTACCCAGTAGAGGACCCTCCTTGGCCAATCGAGAAGAAGATGAAGTATAATGCTGCTCGTTCTGTAGAGAGTCTGTGTGTGAGGGCCAGTAATTCTAGTCTTCTGAATAATACTTCTATCACAGGGCAGCCAGAACAAGTTCCCAGTTGATATGTCCACATTTGCTGAGCAGACTGTAAGGAGGAAAATAAGTCCAATTAAAAAGAGCACTCAAATGTCGTTTCTTAAGTTTTGGGTCAAGGATAGAATGGTGCAAAGACCATTTTCTAACAAGCCTCACACCGTGTTTGTGTGATTACTTCCCATCACGCCTACTCTGGTTCCAACATCATGTCTGTCATCATCTGAGCTCATTTAATCCTACAACCACCTGGCATGGTAAGATGCTCATTGCATTTTATAAGTTAGATATCTAAGTGGCAAGGCTTGCATTTGAATGCAGAGCTGCAACTTATTCACATTCCTTCTTCTTCAAAGGTTAATTATGAAAAGCAATAAATTACATGACAAGTGACTAGGACTGAAATTGCTATAGAAAAGCAGAAATTGAGCTAATGTGACACCACGACAATAGTATAGAAGGTCATCAGTACAAAGGATGGAGAGCAAGGAAATCTACAACTCGAAGGCACAGATCAGATAAGGGCCAAGTTTATAAAAGTTATGAAGTGTTGCTTTTTAGGTGTGACTAACAGAGTTAAGCACTAACCTACAAAGCACTCCCCAACTCCTACCCTAACCAATGTAGCTAGCTGTACAGTAGGGTCTAAGCTAGATGTCACCACTGTGGGATGCAGGATAGCATAAAAGTTAAGTTCAGTATTAGGCTAGCAAGTTAGATGGTCTTGTTCGAAACACTGTTCCAAAATAAGGCATCAGTTAATTTTTGTGCCTCAGTTTCCACAAATGTATGATAGCAACAGTGCTTCTCTCATAAAGCTGTTAGGAGGATTAAAGTTAAGACATATGAAAAACTTAGAATAATGTCCATTATCTTTAGAACAGTGTGCTGGGACTAGCTTGCACAAACTCATAACAGCCAGTTGATAAATTCTTGAATTCTGTAAGCATGTTGTTCAATACAGTCACTATTAAAAGTAAATTAATTATATTTGAAACATGCCAAGGTCTTTCCACAGCTAGGATTCAGGAATCTGGAGCAGGGCTGTGTATAAATGAATAAGACTAGACAAGAAATATAAACTTGAAAGGCATTTTGAGGGAGCTGGGGGAGGCTTAGCTGTAGTGACTAAGCTCTCTGACTGTCTGGACCACGGCTTTTTATTCACACATTTTGCCCTTTAGCAAAGCAGATATACATATCAAAGGTAAGGTCCGGTAAACAATAATGGATCATCAGGTTAGGGGAATTGCCTTCAGCTGTTCCAGCAGCAGGTAATAACATGCAGACTTTCAGCTCTGCTGAAAGAGTCCATTCAACCTTTTGAGGACTTCTCGAATTTATTATGACATGCTGGACTTAGCCTCCAGCAGAAACAAAACTAAAATATGTAAGCCATCGCTTAATTATTTTCTTAAAGATTACCTATGCTCTTAGTTATTGGCACCTATTGCATCTGTATGGTGGAAATACTACAGAAAGGTCTGTTACTTTACATCCCCTCCCAACTCCAGGTTTAGTGATGTCACATATGTAGTAAAATCTGGCATTGTGGGAGTTTTTATACCACAGAAACTGGCAAAGCCTACACACTGGAGTTTGATTTGGGTTTTGTTTTCTAAACCAGACACTGGCAAACAATGGCCCTTATTGTCTGAATCAGCTTATTGTCAATGGAATGTGGCCATGGCTATTCACACACACACTGTCTATGGCTGCTTAGGCGACACAATGGTGGAGTGCCCTAGAGGCCTGAAATATTTACTATCTGGCCTTTTACAGAAAGAGGTTGACAACTCCTGGTCTAGACTTAAAATGACAGAGAAGAATGTTAATATTTAAGATTAAATTTATATGTGCCATTACATTTTTACATACCACAAAAAATAAGGAAATATATTTTTCTATTATTTGAACACTGTTATCCAGTTCTGCAAATAAGTCACTTGTCCATTGATGAACTAACTCCAACTAGTCTCCGTTGCTTCACTTTCATCTCATTTTTGGAAACAAGTGTCAAGCAACAACAACATTCACATCCAGACTACAGTCACTCAATAATGCATCAGAAGTCAAGCTTTTATTCATAGTTGGATTTTGTTAAATTTTGATTGAACTGCAACCAGAGATTGGCTAAGATCCAAGAATTCAGAATAAGAAAGCAATCTATGAAAATTAGTTGGCTATATAAAAGTTAAAATAAAGAATGTCCTATATCTCATTATTTGTAAGTTGTATTGCATATTCTTTTTAATGGTAAGCTTTATTATAAACATATGTAGGTCTATATACACACACTTTTCCCCCCTAGAGAGCTAGTTGTTAAATATATCCCAGCACACCCTGGGTGTTTATTAAGAATTCAAATGTTAACTACCAGGAAGTTGACAAATAGACAAGGCATGGTAGCAGGGCATGGGCAATAGAGAAGCCAGTGCTCACAGGCCATAATGTGCTGTAAGTTCTTCCTGCTTCCTGGGTGTTAGCATGAGAGCATGCCTTTATTGTCCCTCACGTTTGCCTAGATTTGTGCTTCTGAATTCTCCCCATATTCCTCAAGTCACTCTTGCCCAGGAAAGACTTGACTTAAGGTTGACACATTAGTAAGAACAGACAACAGAACCTAGACACAGAACCTCACAGAACCTACACAGAACCTAGAGACAGAAGAACTTCACTGGAGAGAACATGGCAAAAGATCCTGGACAGAAACTGGCCACAGAACCTAGAGACAGAACCTAGTGAGAGAACCTGGCTGAAGAACCTAGAGACAGAACCTGGCTACAGAACCTGGATAGAACATGGCAAGAGAACCTGACTAGAACCTGGTGACTGAACCTGGCTGAAGAACCTGGACAGAACCTGGCTGGAGAACCTAGCGAGGGAACATGGCTACAGAACCTGGCTGGAGAACCTAGCAAGAGAACATGGACACAGAACCTGGCTGGAGATCCTAACCAGAACTTCGCTGGAGATCCTGACCAGAACTTGGCTAGAGATCCTGGCTAGGCTGCTGATCAACTGAACGCTGTCTCCGTGTCATTCCTTCTTTGCCAACTCCGTCCACACCTTTGGGGACCCCTGGACCTGCTGGGGTTGGACCCCAGCAATTAGCCCATGGGCAATGAGTTGCTGGGGAAAGAGACTGACTGTTATCCTCAAAATGGCTCATCTTATTCACTTGATTATTCTTCTCTGCTGAGTTCACCTTTTAGTCATCAATTACAAAGGACAAAAAAAAAAAGGACAGGCCACACTTGGTGCAGCTTTTCTCTTCTTTGTTGGGCTCTGCCATCTGCAGAGAACATGTCCTCTCTCTGGAATTAGATTTAACCTTGGTTCCACTCAGGTCTAAGGTTGAAAATCCAGTGTCAGTCACAGAATGTTCTTTGAGCAATTCTACACAGGTCTTAAAGACATGTGCCCTTGTCTAAAACAGAATTTTGAAGCTTTCCCATTTTTTATTAGGAATTTCACCAGTGTTTTCCAGCCTCAATGTTCCATATGAGGACAAAATTAACACGACATGGATGTCAGTACACTTTGATGTAAGGAGACACTGAAAGCTGATGTTCTGTGGGTTGGTTGTAAGGGGGCCCTGAGATCTGTAAGCAGGCCTAGATAGCAGGGGTTGAGCTGATTACCACCTTTAAGAGGCCTGCCTAGCTTAGTCAAACTGTTCACCCAGTGTGTGTCTCTTACTCTCCCACAATTCTTCTGGCACCACGCATGTGGGATTATTCCCCCACACCATGCAATTCTGTAACACCAGCTGGGTGTCCCACAATTCAATTCAGTTCTGACCGCATCTCTCTGGAGTAGCATCAGATCCCACAGGTGAAGGCCTCAGTCCCACAAGGCTTCCCCCATTTCAGAGGCCACTCACAAGTCTCAGGTTGTCACCTATACTCTGACTGACTGTTGTAAATCAGGGTTCCCACAAACCCCTCTGGGATTCAATAATTTGATACAGTGGTTCAGAGAACTCAGAAAAACACATTTGCTGGTTTATTATATAAAGCATACATATGAACAGCTACATGAAGGGATATATGGGAACGTCCAGAGGCCAAGCTCAGGAACATCTATCCCCAGGGCACTGGGGTGTGCCACCCTCACAGCACATAAAGGTGTTCTCAGTTCAGAAGCTCTTTGAACCCCATACTTTGGGGATTTTTATGGAGTCTTCACTACATTTGTGTGATTGATTACTAACTCTATTTCTAGCCCTGCTCCCTCTCCTGAGAATGAGGAGTGGGGCTGAAAGTTCCAAGCTTCTAATCTTGGCTTGTTCTTTGTGATGACCAACCCTCATCCAGGAGCCACCAAGAATTGCCCAGAAAATTCCAAGGGATTTGGGAGCTCTGTGTCAGATGCTCCTATCACTCAAGGAATTAAAAGGTCTAAGGAGCTCTGTTCCAGAAACTCGGGGCAAAGACATCTATATATATATAAGCCTAAGCGACTAGAACAGCCGTGGGCAAACTACGGCCCGCGGGCCGGATCCGGCCCGTTTGAAATGAATAAAACTATTGAAATAAAAGACCGTACCCTTTTATGTAATGATGTTTACTTTGAATTTATATTAGTTCACACAAACACTCCATCCATGCTTTTGTCCCGGCCCTCCGGTCCAGTTTAAGAACCCATTGTGGCCCTTGAGTCAAAAAGTTTGCCCACCCCTGGACTAGAATGACCAGAACGACCAGAATGACTGGTCATTATGATGTGCACTCAACACAGGAGCTGCCCCCTGGTGGTCAGTGCACTCCCACAGCCAATCTCCCCCAGCCGGCCAACCTCCCACAGTCCCTCCCCCTGGCCAGCACACCTCCCGTGGCCCCTCCCCTCTTCCCTCCCCCAAGCCAGCAGGCCCTGATTGGCCTGGCCCTGATCGGCCCTGATTGCCAACCAGGCCTAGGGACCCCACCTACACATGAATTTCATGCACCAGGCTTCTAGTATATATATTATATAATTTCACATCTGCCTACCACAGGGACTGAATATTCAACACTAGAGGAAGCTCAAATGAAATTGTTAGCCTCTTACAATTCCTTGATATAATAATTGCAACACAGAAACCAGGTAGCAAAGGCTAGTCAGCTGAGGGAAGGTAGCATTTCAATGAGGTAAGAAGTAATTCATGATCAGGAGTTTCCAAATAGCCATCAGTGTCACTGACCACTGTCCATTTCAGTTTCTCCTGAAAGTTCTCTGAGTCAGGTACTAGAACTCCTAAGTGCTAGCACTGTGCTGCCCACAGGATTCTGGGTAGAGTCTACTGCTCTACAGTAACATGCAGTTCTATACGGCACTTCTTTCACTAAAGAATATCCTTGGTACTTAAGAGTACAAAGAGAAAAAAGAAAAAGAAAAAACAAAATAAAAATACAAAAAGCACACACATTCAGAGATCAAATGATTCACCCAAGAGTTCAAGTCTCAGTTTTCCTTTATAAAATAGATGTTTACATTTAGGCCAAGAACAGGGAGCTAAAGTCGGAGAGTGGCATTTAGGAGTGTGGGCGGGGAGAGAAAGTATATATTACCATATTAAGAAAATATCTTGCTAGTTCTCTCTGAAATCTGCATTGCAAATTACTTCTAAATTAGTGGAAGAAAATCTGTAATGCAAAATTGAAGTATTTAAGGTTCATTTCTATCCTACTCAGACTTAAGGCCAGCAAAAAAAAGTTTTAAACCTTATTACTGACTCTAGGACTTCCCAAGTCATGGTAGCCTCTTACCAGTCTGCACTCCTCTTTTAAGAAGAAGAGTAAATCAGAAACACAATATTCCAATTAGTTAAAAACCACTCTTTGGCATTAAGGTTGATTCAGATCAGAATCAGGTAGGGGGCTTTTTGTTTTTGTTCTTAGTAATTTTAGAGCCAAAAAAAAAAAAAAAAAGGACAAATCCCAAACAGCTCTCCCAACTGACCTGCATGCTCTGTCCAAATCTCTTGCTTTTTTCCTGAATAGCCAGTTGAGCAGAACAGATGTCCCTGGGCACTTGTCCAGTAGATGAGGTTTCTTTTCCAGTCAATATCCAGTAGATAGATGTTCCTAGGATGCTCTTGAACTAGGGTTCTCTCTATCGCAGTTCCCATAAAACCAACTTTCAACAAGTAGAGCCGTTTGCCAGAAGAAAACACTAGTTTTAAGTCTACCAGGGAAAAGGAGAGATTTACTGCTCACCCCTATGTCAGATAAGCCCCCCGCTCCCATCTTGAGCCATGCCCCTCTCTCAAGCTGAGGCATTCCTAGAAAGGGACCTTAATAAAGTTCATGCAACATGACTGCCCTATCTTCCTTAGAGAAGGAGTCATTTGGGCAAAAGAAAGTGTTGCTCAGCTTTCCCAAGGCACTGACTCCGAATTTCTGCTGAAAGGTGAACTCAGAAGCATGAGGATTAGGGCAGGAGTGCTGCTCCATTTGATCCGGTGATGTCCTCAAATCCTTGCTGATAGCACCCAAGTCTCAGCACAGAGAATTGCAAACTCTATTGCCCAGGTGAAGGAAAGTTAATTGGGTATTGAACTGTACATAGAATATTCAAAATACGACTTAAGCTGAAGTCTTGAGTTTGACACAACAGCTTATTACACCAGGATTTCATCCCATGGCTACCTATGCATTGTGTTACTTAAAGGTAATTAGGACATGAACACATTTATGTTATTTATTCTTAAAATCTCAATGTCCTGTAGAAAAAAGTCAAGTATTTTGGATAGAGATGTTCAATGATTATGTAGCCTTTAATATTTAAAGTGGAAATAGCAGCATGAAGGACTATATTGAAGTAGACACTATTTTACAAATTTAAGTCAGAGCACATAGTAGTCATAAGACTATAGAGGAGCCCTAACCGGCTTGGCTCAGTAGATACAGCGTCGGCCTGCGGACTGAAGGGTCCCAGATTTGATTCCTGTCAAGGGCATGTACCTGGGTTGCCGGCACATCCCCAGTGGGGGGCGTGCAAGAGGCAGCTGAATCAATGTTTCTCTCTCATCTCTTATCGATGTTTCTGCCTCTCTATCCCTCTCCCTTCCTCTCTGTAAAAAAATCAATAAAATATATTTTTTTAAAAAAGACTATAGAGGATTTATTTCTTATGCCAACTTAGTTGTTGTTTTGCATGTAAAACTGAGTGGTATAAGCTATTTATTTTCCTGTATGAAAACTAATCAAACCCATTAATGAATAAATGAATGAACAAAATGGAATATTATTCAGTCTTAAAAAGAAAGAAAATTCATGTTACAATGTAGATGAACCTTGAAAACATTATGCTAAGTGAAATAAGCCAGTCACAAAAGGAAAAACACTATATGATTCCACTCATATGAAGTACCTAGTGTAATAAAATTCAGAAACAGAAAGTAAAATGATGGTTGCCAGGGGCTAAGGGAGAGATAAATGGGAGTTATTAATTAATGGGTATAGCATTTCAGTTTGGGAAGATGACAAATTCTGGAAATGAATGGCAGTAATGGTTGCACAAAAATGAGAATATACTTGGTACCACTAAACTATATACTTAAAATGATTAAAATGGTAAATGTTATGTATGTATATCTTAGCACAAAGAAAAAACCCCACCTAATCAAGGTCTTTTGATAACAAAACATCAAAGTAAGTTGTCAGTATAAATGTGATTGATACAAAAATGGAAGCTATATTATTTCCAGGGCTATCATAGAACATGTCTCCTTGAGCCAAGCCCATTTCACCCAGGATACTTACCACTACAAGAACCAGAAGGTAAAAGAGACATTCCCTCTGGACAAACACACTTATACCCCTTGGGATGGACGGGGGACAGGAGACACAAGTGGCTGCAAGAACCTGGAGCACATGCCCGGTATCTGCCTATTTTAAAATAGAAATAGATTAGATATAATCTCAGATTTATTAATCTATACTAGTTCAAAATTTAATACTCAAGGGGGGTTAAGTCATTTTAACAATGATAGGAATACCAAAATACTTGTTACCGTCTAGGTTAGGTATGCTGACCTCTGCACTCCCATGGTCTCCTATCTCTCAGATAGTGACAATTCTTACCTATATTAAGCTCAGGCCAATAAAACTTCAACAAACAGCATCTTCTCCCTTAGAGTTAAGACAAAATGACTGTCTAACTTGCTTATAGGAAGACTTGTTTAGAAGTAAATAGTGGTCTAGGATGTCTACTTTGGCTAGTTTCTTGGACCCAATTAAGAAGCATTATCTGAGTAGAATATGACATAGAATTTCAGATTAACAAAAGTTTTTAACTCAAAGTCAATGAATATTTGACTTCCTTCTATAAATTTGGTTGAATTTTCTGTTATCAGTTGACATTGTCAGTGAATAAGCTATTCTAGGCCTTCTGTGAATAGCTTACTACCCTGTTTTGTGTGTTTCAGACATTAAAAATCTGTCACTGTGCTGGACAAGTACAAGGTACATGCTTGGAATGAGTTTCCCAGTAGACATTTTTATTCAGTTCATCTTACTGAGAAGTCCTGTATAAGTCCGGAATCATACCCAGAACATTTCCCCTGCCTCAAAATGGCAAGTTCCAACACCAGGCCACAATAGTAATTTAGATAGTTTCTGCTTGCTGTTAAGTATGCATTCTGGTTCTTAAGCATTTCAGAAGCAAGCCTTGGACTTACTCTTAGGCTGTTGGGATTTGTGGAGGACTGTGAGAGCAGATATGGAAGCATTTAGCAGCACCACTCTCTCCTTTGGGGTGTGGGGTGAAGTATGAAACAGCTGTATTTTATTTGTCCAGATGAAAGAGTTCTCAAATACAGCTAGTCCTACTGGTTCTTCATCTTCCAAGAAGATCTGAGGAAAGGTGTGCCTGCCACTGCCATCCACATTCACCGTCTCTATGGACTGAAGGATTAGAGCATCTCATGAGAGCATGGAAGCATGAGCAACAGGTGCTGACAATGTTAGTGCACCTCAGTTTCTTGGACACTAATGAAACATCTTCACATGATATCAACATGATAGGGATGAACTCATCTTAGATTCATGGAGGCGAATGTCAAAGCCAGTGTATTGAACTGCTTCTTGTGCAAATTTATGTTGTACAAGAAGCTACCATAACTTACTGTCCGCATCCACACATTGTACCAGATCCTTTCACTATATTCTCCAACTGCCTTCTGAAGTAGGGATTCTATCTCTTTTCAGAGAGATTAATGAGACACCATAAGTAGGCAAAACCACAGCCAGAAGTAATAGGCTTAAAAACATGAATCCCACGCCTATGCTTTAGCCACCAAGTCTTTTAGTTTGATGCTTCCAAAAGTGAAATAGCATGAACTGCAGTATTAAGAACTAGAAATATGAGGACAAGGCACTGACGTACCTAAGTAACTGTATGCTTTTAAGAAGTGGTTTGCCATCTTTAAAGGTTTTGTATCCTAGGTACGACATAGAACATGACCTATACTACCAGGAGATTCCAGTGCTAAGTTTGACTATAGAGTGTTGAAGGAAGTCCCACTAAATCACCCAACCTATGCTGATACAGTCCAGATATTGGTCAATTGTAACTTGTTTTTCTCAGTTTTCATGGCCAGAAGATGCTTTACAGAGTTGATATAAGACTTAAGAGAATTTTGTACTTACCCATAGTCATCCCAAGTCCCAACTAAAAGGGATTACCTCTCCCTCCTGACCTCTCCACGATACCTCTTTATATGCACTGATCCAGTAAAGCCTGCCAGTCACATGGTCAAGTGTCAGTCCTACAGGGTCCTCCATGTTTACAACCGCAAGCACCTTCCTATCAGAGCCATCCATCCCTGCAGTGTCAATAGTCCTCATGCCTTTCTGACCTCGATTTACCCAGTACAGGTACCTGAGAACAGCAGAAGCACAGGTGTTAGAGAACCCCCTCAGTTGCACATACATTATTCTTAACAGCCAGGCTCCCTCAGCTCTGTCATACATGTCTCATATGATTGCACTGCTAAGAATGCTAGAGATTTTTGCTCTTAGACTTTGAAAAGTTTGACTGCATATATTCAATTTAGACTTCAAAATTGATTCATTTTTTGGAGAAAATGAAAACTAGATTGAAAAGGTTGAAGTGGCCTGGCCAATGTGGCTCAACAGTTGAGTGTCAATCCACGAACTAAGAGGTCACCAGTTCAATTCCTGGTCAGGGCACATGACCCTGGTGAGGGAGGCAGAGGGGAGTGTGGGAAGCAGCTGATCCATGATATTTCTCTCTCATAGATGTTTCCATCTCTCTATCTCCCTTCCTCTCTCTCTAAAAATAAACATATTTAAAAAATTAAATAGAGATTAAATTCTCTTCCTGTCATCATGAAAAAAAAAAAGTTGAAATGTTCTCTTATCAACTTAAATATCTAAGGTAAGCAATGATTTTGGATATATTCCCAAAGAAACACTACTTACTTCTTTACAGGAAACACAATTAGCTGCTCTGGCACAAGATCCTTTTCCAGGATTCTGACGTAGCCTCTGCCATCACTTAAACCAGCACAGATGACCCTTGCAAAGCTGCTAGCCCAATATAACTGTCCCGTGAACCAGTCCAAAGAGACACTGTTCACTGTTTTGAGTTCTGGGGACACAGAAGACAGTATTACAGTTCCTATATTCTTCTATACCCATCTTACCTTTTAAAAAAAATATATTTTTATTGATTTTAGAGAGGAAGGGAGAGGGAAAGAGAGTTAGAAACATCAATGATGAGAGAGACTCATTGATTGGCTGCCTCCTGCATGCCCCCCACTGAGGACCGAGCCCCCAACTGGGGTATGTGCCCTTGACCGGAATCAAACCCGGGATCCTTGAGTCCACAGGCCGACACTCTATCCACTGAGCCAAACCAGCTAGGGCTACCCAACTTAGCTTTAAAAAAGAGACTTGGACATAACTTTTCTACAGCTTCTAATTTCAAGCTGTACAATGAGGCAAATAGGATACAGGAAGTGACTGAAGGGTGTTTCCAATACACACTTGGTAGCAGGGAAAGAGAAAGACCTTAGCAAAAGTATAACCAAGGAATCCAAGAGAATGTGACTTCAATTTGGAGCCATTTTTACATCAGAAGTCTCAGGTGAATTGTCATGAACTCTACCTCTTTTTCACATGCATCCGCCAGTTCAGCGGTTCTCAACCTGTGGGTCGCCACCCCTTTGGCGGTTGAACGACCCTTTCACAGGGGTCGCCAAAGACCATCCTGCATATCAGATATTTACATTACGATTCATAACTGTAGCAACATTACAGTTATGAAGTAGCAACGAAAATAATTTTATGGTTGGGTCACAACATGAGGAACTGTATTTAAAGGGCCAGAAAGTTGAGAACCACTGCACTAGTTTATTCCCCATGCTTACACAGTGAAACATGTACTATTACCCTCATCTAATGGAGGGTGGCTCAAAGGGGTTAACAACTTACTCAAGGTCACATACCTAGAGAGGGAGCTATGACCAACCTTGGCCTGCGCCCATGTCCCAGAACGTAGTCTAATTATACAAAGCTCCTTTAGAGCATACACACTACAGATTCTTATACCAAATTGGGATTTTATGTACTATCATGACTCATGGTAAGTGAATTACAGAGGAAGGTGTCTGGATAGGATGCATATGCTTCATATACTATGTTTAAGTAGCACTAAGAAGTTCAGGTTCTTAACATCAAGAAATATACCTGGATAGAGAGAAACAGACTTTGGTTTTCCAAGGACAAACATATTTAAGAATTCATCTACCCAAAAGTACATGTTTCTCTCAAGATCATATGCAACAGAAGTAGGTCTCGATTTTATAGGTATCAGAGTCTCATAGATGCCTGTTCTTTGATCCAGGACACCAAGCTCTCGATCTGCTGCTATGAGAATTCTCACAGCACCATCTGCAATAGAAGAGAAGTAATGACACATTACTTTGCACCTTTCTTTCACACCATTCTCTTTAACTGAAGATGCTGTCCTATTTCCCATGCCAACATCTACTGATCCCTGAAGTCTGGACTAAGGTATATCCAAAGGAGATCTAGTTGACCATCATACGTCTCAACTCCACCTCTGAGCTCTGGCACATTAAAACTAATCTTTGGAACTTTTCTGCCTTATTTGATTTTAGATTCAGCCCTGGTGGGGTAGCTCAGTTAGAGTATCATTCTGACATGCCAAGCTTGGTAGGTTCGATCCCAGGTCAGGCCAAAGCAACCAATGAATGCATACATAAATGGAACAACAAATCAATCTCTCTCTAAAAAAATAAATAAATATAATAAATCAGATTCAGCCATTCTCTTTATCTAGACTGAAGTCCTCTCTAATCCTTGTACATATCAGCCGAAGTAATTAAGTGTCCCATTAAAGAAGCACAGGCCAAAGTAAGTTTACATTGACTAGGTTTCTGGAGCACTTAGCTGGATAGCTGATAGAGTAAGTCATTTTAAAGACACCTAATAGCAACTGACACTTAAATTGGCCAAGGAATGTTATAATAGCAGCTTTTTCTAGAAAGAATGAAGTCATCTCTAACACTAGACCTTAAAGTGAACTGACTAAATCCCTTTTATTTACAATTTGGCTGAGAATAGAGCAGGAGCTAGGCTTTGCTTTGGGTATTGGAACTCACCTATAACCTGACAGCGGGTGTCATTGTAGAGCTGGTAACCTTGCGTACACCCACAGGAGTAAGAGCCTGGTGTATTATGACACAGCTGGTCACAAGGACTGTATGCCATAGAGCACTCATCTATATCTAATGACAGAGAGCTAAAAGTTAGAGAATGCCTATGAAACCACTTGAGTATTTTTGTTCCTTTGGGCCACTTTTCAGATGCTCATTACACATGTATTATATGGAAGTCACTGTGCCAGGTGCTGGAATAGACAGTCCCTGTCTCTATAGAATTCCCATGTATATGAATATAATTCAGCAGAAACATCAATATAGGGAGCTAGATGTTTGGTTGGTACAGAATACTGATCTATGTTACCCTAGCAACATTCTTGGCTGGGGATGTGTCACTTGTCAGGCCAGCCAGAACTTAATTCAGAATGACAAGTGTTGGGCCTATTGTGCCATGGGACATCTCATCCAAAATGATGGAAAAGGCTTACGCCTCACAGGTATAACTGGCAGAATTTAAATTAGGTACAACTATTTCCTCAAAGCCAGATGGCAGGACCCCTTTAGAGTATGAGTCATAGGACTAGGAGAGATTTTTTTTTTTTAAGCAGGAAGGAATATGGTTCCTTGAGTGCATTGCCAGGGAAAATTGTTCCTCCAAAACCACAGGGCTCTAAAGTAGAATAATGCCTTCCTAGCCCGAGGAAGAATGATCAATATATGACTACAAGTCAAGCTCAGTGGCTAACCAATCACTACAACAATCTGTAACCCAAGGAGGATGCTGCAGTAGTCTGGGCATGTGTGCAAAACCCAGACCCCTCCAAGGTCATGACCAAATACAGACTTCATACTTCCAATGGAAGATTAATAAATTTAGCTGTCTTATTTAGAATAGGCTCATTGTAATTCTTGATGAATTCTTAATATAAAAGTATTTGTTGAATATAACTCTGATACTGTCTAATAAACCAGGGCCTTTCCTCTTACATCTTTTCTACCTAAGTGGGTAGGACTGCAGGTGGAATCCATGAAGAGAGAGGGAGCTATTGTACAAGGGTCATTGACCTGGTTCAGGGTGGCAGGGCTGATCTACCCTTTAGGACAAAACATCAAGACAACAACTCTTCGACCCTCCTCATCACATTTTAGCCTAAAATATTGTCCTATATTTTTATGGACAAGAGCTGCAAAGTAACAGCCATAACTTTTTCAGATTACTAGTGAATTGTGAAGATACATGACATTTATTTTAGTCATTCTGGCATCATAATCCCATTTTACAAAGGGGGAAAATGAGACTTGAAGGACTAGGTGACTTAGAGAAGGTCAGCTAGGAGGAACAAGAAAGGATAAACACAAAATGGGCTCTCACTTCAGACTCTGTCCTGCTGCCCATGCCATAGATCTTAGGCATGGCCATGAGTGACAAATATTATCTATTCTATGGCAAAAATCCTTAAGTCCCATAAAAGAAAGATGTTAAATTCAACATTTTTCTATTAGTCAACAATTCCCACAAAAAGGGGATGATGACGAGCATTGGCAAGAATAGAGAAATTGAAACCCTTGTGCATTGCTGGTGAGAATGTCAAACAGTACAGTCACTGTGGAAAACAATTTGATAGTCCCTCCAAAAGTGAAATTAAATCCAGAATTTACCATATAATCCAGCAGTTCCATTTCTGGTATACACTAAGGAGATTTGAAAGCAGGGACTCAAACAGATACCTGTATACCAATGTTCATAGCAGCATTATCCACAGCAGCCAAAAGGTGGAAACAACCCAAGAGTCAATGAAGAGATGAATAGATAAAAACAAACAAGGGAGTATTTGGCCTTAAAAATAAATTCTGATACATACTACATCATGGATGAACTTTAAAGACATGCTGTGTGAAATAAGCCAGACACAATAGGAAAAATATTGTATGATTCCACTTATATGTCGTGCTAGAATATAAGCAAATTCGTAGAGACAGAAAGTCCAGTGAGGTTAGCAGGGGATTGGAAAGGGAGCTTGAGGAGTGATTGTTTAATGGGTACAGTTTCTATTGGGGATGATGAAAAGTTCTGGAAATGGATATTGGGAATGGTACACAACACTGTAAGTGTACTTGATGCCACTGAATTGTACACTTAAAAATGGTTAAAATGATAAATTTTATGTTATGTATATTTTAAACAATAAAAATTTCTTTTAAAAAGATGAGCTGAATGAATCTGACCTCCACAGCTCTGACCATCCGGCTGCAGTTGCCATCCGGTTCCACAGGAACACCGGACACCCCAGGTGGCATCGCTGCACTGCCCCTCGCAGCCCCCGTTGGCCAGGGAGCAGTTTTTACCTGGTGGAGACAGGACAGCGATCAGTACAGCTGAACGCAGTAAAGAGCAAACATTTTATAAACTGCATGTGTCATGACCCTCTACTTGTATGAGGACTGGAGACAGGTTAAGGATAACTTTTCTTCTTGACCTCTTGCCCAGGAATGCGGAGGCAGTGGGGCAAGACTGTAGAAAAGGGAAAGTTAGGAATCAGGAATCAGGGCAAAGAGTTTCTTTCTAGGCAGATGGGCTGGACAATTTCAAGTGTTGGTATATCATCCACCCACAGAGGGGCCAGCAGCCTCTTCTCTATTTTCTCTAGGCTTTGTGGGCAACCGGAAGCCCTTACCTTAGGAATGATATAAAAATGTACTAACCCCAGTGAATGTCTCTACACAGGACCAGAAGCCTGTATTTGTCCCACTGTTTATGTTCTTAGTATCTTTGTTCCTTTAGTAAAAAGCTTCATTTGTAGCCTTTAACAGTACTAAAGTGGTTTCATCGTCCAGGTCTAAGACAAGATTTGGGGAGAGGGGTGGAGAATATGAGAAAAATGACAAAGTGACCTGGAGGCAGATGCCCACGCTCTCTCTGTCCGACTCAAAGCAGCAGTGATTTTTGCAGTGAGAAGCACGGGTTTAAAGACCAGAGCTCCGTGCTCAGTAGCTCCTCCCCTGGGAAGGGCCTTCCCCAGTCTTTTCTTTGTTAAATCCTTAGAGAATTGGCCATTTTGTCTTAAACAAATGACTTGCTTCTCAATAGCAAAGTCATCAATGAGAGAGAAACATGGGAGTAACTCAGGTTGCATTTGCTCACACTCAGGAGACCACAGCCAAAGAGGGGAACTTGTAAAATGGAAGGGATCCATCGCTGAAGGATAATTGCTTGTGTCAGAGTTTCACCCCCAGCGTTCTCTCAGAGAGTGGACACCCCCCCCCTCCCGATGATGATGACGAAGGCACTGATCCTTTCATCTCAGTCTTCCCTCTCTCTTATAAAGCCAAGCAATTGGTTTCTTACCACATGTAGTGGGCTCATCAGTTCCGTCAGCACAGTCTGCTTCCCCATCACACACCAGGGATTCCAGGATGCATTTCCCTTTATCACAGCCAACCATGCCTTCTGGGCAGGAAGCTGTGAAGGAAGGTAGGCATTCTTGTTCACTGATAATTGTGGGGAAGTAGAAATAGAGAACTCTTACACTGGGTAAGATGGCAACATGCCTACTACCCAAAGCAAATCTAGGTAGAAAAGAAAGTTTTCTTTTTTAAGCAAAGTTTCCAGGGAATTGGGGCTTAAGACTCAATAACAAAGATGTTAAGACCTCTGGGCATCAGATTGAAATAGTATTAAAACTGAACTGAACTAGTAGTAAACACTCCTAATTAAAACGGAATTAAAGCCAGTCAACACTAGCCCTAAAAGATATGTTCTCTTAATATACTAGGTTCATACTTTATTATAGAAATGTTAGAATCTGAATATATTCGATACTGCAGATTTAGCTCTAGAAAGGAAAGGTGGAATGGGATTGAGGTTTCCCGAGAAGTTGGAGGCTCCACCACATTGTGCATGTGGTCTATGAAAAGGACTATGGCCCTCAGCAAGTGCTTTGGGGGTTTTCCCCTTTAATGAGGGTTTTCCCTTCCATAATTTACTACACAGGATGGGGCTCTGGGAATTGGCCATAATTGAATCATGGAAACATAGGCAATGCTTTGAGTGCCCACTGCAGAGTTACTGTTCAAGTACGGCTCTACTAGTATGTTTCTATGGGCAACTACATCTAGGTTATTGCTAGGAAACATCCTGTTTTTAGATATGGGATTTTAGTCTCAGTCACAGGAATTAAAACACAATATACAGAAAGAAGCCCCCCTGGAACAACCTTCCCTTTAAGCAAAAGTGGGAGAGCAAGGCTCACCGCAGATGTCCTCATCCGAAGAGTCACCACAGTCGTTGATGCCATCACACGTTTGGGTCTCCATGACACACACCTTATTCTTGCACTGCCACTGCCCGGCCAGGCAATGGTCCCGGGGGCAGTGTGCTTGGTCAGACCCGACTGCACAGTCCTCGGGGCCATCACAGAGTTCCCAAGCATCACGGCACTCAGAGCTTCCTGGACACCGGACTTTTTGGTCTGGACATGCTGTCAAGCTCTCTAAAGGCAGGAGTTGGCTCTGTGAGACAGCACTGCTGCACTGCGGCCTTGTTTATTTAGGGATTTATGCTTTGCTCATGGGCTTTGTTTATAGAAAACCAAGAGTCAAAATGGATGTTAATCATTGGAGATTTGGCCACAGCTTTGTATATTGAAGTTTCACCCCAAAGAAGTTAGACAAAAAAAACAATAAGTCTAATAATCTCTTTTTATTTTAGGTGATTTTGAAAAATGAAGAAGTGGGTAAAAAGTCACCTGTAACACTAGAGACAAATTAACATCTGGGTTTAGCACATATGGTGTAAGGCTATTTAGTGACTTGCTTGTTCCACCCAATACTATGGATATCAATCAATGATGTGAATAAACAAAGAATATGACTAAAGATAAGACCTAGTTGTACCTACCACAGTCAACCTCATCAGAGCCATCTAAGCAGTCCCCAACACCATCACAAAGCCAGCTGAGAGATATGCACTTCCCATCATCACACTGCCAGGCTCCGGGATGTCCACGGCATATTTCCTCTGTGGGCCCGAGGAGGTGTTTAAGAAGGGGCAGAAGAGAAGAGGTGTTTTGTCAGGACACTAAATCTGTGCTTCATCTTAACTATTTCCATCAGCTGGAAAAATCAATTCCTGGTTTGTCACTGGAGTCAACCCCAAACTTTCCTGCCATATTCATGTGACCCCTGATGATGTCACTTGCCCTTACCTTACCAGGGAACTGTCCCCTAGCTGGTTATAAAGCATTCCTCCCATCATTCTTCCAGAACACTGATGTCCAGTATAACTTTCTGTGACAATGGAAGCCTTTTATATCTGTGCTGTCCAGAATGATGGCCATTAGTCACATGTGGCTATTGAGCACTTAAAATATGGCTAGGATGACAAAAGAACTGAATTTTATTTTATTTATTTAAATAAATGTAAATCATCACAGGTGGTTAGTGGTCAGCTTTTATAGGTTGACTTCTTTGAACTCCTTTGACATTTGAGACTATATTAAAATCTAAGACATCATGTGAACTGTTTGTTTTTTATTTAATTAGACCCTTAAACATTTTCACCTAAGTATGCCTACTGGCAGAAGCTAATATATATATCCTATATAATAAAAGGCTAATATGCAAATCGACCAAACGGCGGAACAACCAGTCACTATGACGTGCACTGACCACCAGGGGACAGATGCTCAACTCAGGAGCTGGTCCCTGGTGGTCAGTGCACCCACAGGGGGAGTGCTACTCAGCCAAAAGCTGGCGAGCGCAGCGGTGGTGGTTGGAGCCTCTCCCACCTCCGCTGCAGCACTAAGGACCCCTTGGAGGATGTCCCCATGGGGAATGGACCTAAACTGGCAGTCAGACATCCCCCAAGGGGTCCCAGACTACAAGAGGGTGTAGGATGGGCTGAGGGACCTGTTCCCCCCCAGCCCCCCCAGTGCACGAATGTCGTGCACCGGGCCTCTAAAATAAATATATGTGTATATATATATATATATACTGGGGAACTGGGTGAAGTGTATGGGGGCATAGCACAGAGCATTTCTACAAGTATAATTTTTATTTTAACCTGTAATATTACTCATTTTGATATCAAAGGTTTTGTGTTAAATTATTACAGTAAGTAACCACCAGAAATGTGTGCATGGGGAATAGCAAAGGAATGTAACCCTCACCAAGTACTTTGGGGGGAGGTTTGCTCCTTTAAGGAGGAATTTTCTCCCTCCATATTCACTGCACAGGTTGTGAGGCATCTTTAGGAGGCTCTCCTTGTACACAGTTGCACATGTGTCCCTTCTGGGGCTTTGAGCACTTTCAGCACAGAAGTTTTTGGGCCTTATTTCAGCAAGACATTTACCACGTGGCTAATTGGACTTCCATGATGTTGTAGCTTTCTTTGTATTTATTTTGCAAAGTTGTTTTTTAGTTGTATAAAATTTCTAAGCACATAAAAGTTGAACTAGTTTATCATATAGAAAAGTAATTGTGAACGCTCTCCCTCCTGGGGACATGCCCACACTGTTCTTCCCCCACAGCCATGCATCTCCTAAACGCTAAGGGTCCCCATGAGACTTGCAACCAGGGGAGCAATGGGCAGTGGCAGCTCATCCCAGGCTAACCCCCTGAACTTGTCCCCAAGAATCCCTTTTCTCTGAATTCCCAGTGAGTTAAGGCAGCCCTGCCTAGGGTCATTTCTTCCCAATAACATTTTTAGAGAACCAAGCAGCCCCACCTAGGCTCTCCCCTATAGCATCTTCTCCCCTAGGCCCTGCCTTATTTCACTGTCCCCAGCTTCAAATAAATGTACCCTGAATGTAAAAATAATTTTTAAAAGTAATTGTGGACACTAGGATTGGCAAGGGTTTCCAGTTTGAGTAACTGCCACAGTTGTGTAAGCCTGAATTTAAGGTAAGGAACCAGATTTTTGCTGGATTTTCCATCCCAGCTAGCCTTCTATTTATTTTGATAACAGTGGTCTCAGCACTTAAAGAGACATCCCTGGCTTTACCCACTGAAAGCCTGCAACAACCCAGAATACCCAATGTTTACAAATACCCACTAAGAAAGTAAAACTACGAGAACTGACAGCATCATTGTGGGCCAGGTATGTAGTAGTAAGGGCCAGACATAGGCCGGTACGTGACCCAATAGAGCAGTGGTTCTCAACCTTCTGGCCCTTTAAATACATTTCCTCATGTTGTGATCCAACCATAAAATTATTTTCGTTGCTACTTCATAACTGTAATGTTGCTACTGTTATGAATCGTAATGTAAATATCTGATATGCAGGGTGGTCTTAGGCGACCCCTGTGAAAGGATTGTTCGACCACCAAAGGGGTCGCGACCCACAGGTTGAGAACCACTGCAATAGAGGAAGGTGCTTACCACACTGCTCATCGGTCCCATCGGGGCACTCTCGCTCTCCATTGCAGAGCCAGGCCACAGGAATACATCTGTCACCACATGCAGCTTGCCTCGTCACATTACACTGTGCTTCATCTGCATTGGGCGACCAAGAAACAAAACCATGAGGTCCTGGCTTCCTCGGGTACAAGAGAGCACCTCTTCATGATAAGCGGCAGTCAAAGGAGGTCTCGGAAGATCTTTCTTCAGCTAATACCTAGGACAATAGGGGGTTCAGTACCCTAACACCCACATGAGTTCAGCAGTGTTGATCCTTGGGAACCATGTTTCTGGTTTTTAGGTGTTATTGCTGAGTACTGCCATTTGCCTCCCTGTTTTCCTATTAGATTGGGGTGGATTTACACTTATTTAAAGAGATACGGATATTTCCAGCTCTGGTTCCATCTTAAAGACTCAGAGTATGAATAGTTGCAAGTTTAGAGATCTAGGCTTAAAGTACTTGACTCTAACTTACTTTTAGACCTGTGCAGATAGATATATCTTTTTTTAAATTAAATTTTTATTGTTGAAAGTATTACATATGTCCCCTTTTTTCCCCCATTGACCCCTTTCTAGCCTGCTCCCAACCCCCACCCCAGGTCTTCACCACCCTATTGTCTGTGTCCATGGGTTATGCATACTAGTAAATGCATACAAGTTCTTTGGTTGACCACTTCCCGCCCACCCACCCTCCCCCCACATTCCCTCTGAGATTCCACAGTCTAGCTTACTTCTAGATATGTGTAGGTACATCTTAAAATAAGATTAGAGTTTTAGGTCCTATATACCATCTTTATAAGAATGTCTCTAACAGCCTGGTAACAAAATTTGTAAGTTTTCAGTTATTTGCCTGCGATTGACTTACACTATCAGCTTTATTCGAGTCATGAATTTATGTTTATCAACCCTGAATGATTAATGGTCCAAATAAGCCTGTTCTGCAATAATAGATACAGAGGCAGAGCTGCCTCAAACAGATTGTCAAACTGCAGCGGGAAGGCCGGGGAGGGTTGGGGGGCAGGAGGTAGTGGGGTAAGAGATCAACTAAAGGACTTGTATGCATGCATATAAGCATAACCAATGGACATAAGACACTGGGTGATAGGGGAGGCTAGGGGACTGTCTAGGGCGGGGGGATAAAATGGATACATATGTAATACCCTTTGTAATACTTTAAGCAATAAAAAATAAAATAAAATAAAATAAAATGTTTACTTAATAATACATTAAACATAATATTAAACCCCCCAAAAAAAAACAAAAAAAAAAAAAAACAAATAAGCCTGTTCTGGAATGTGGTCCTCTGAGGAAAACCCCAGGAAAGCCTGGCTGTACTTATTTACTACACTGCCCTAACTTTCAAAGAGCAAAAGGCACTCCTTGTTCCCCAGAAAACATAAGCCCCATGCCCCATGCTAGTGGGAGTGTCTGCAAGATGCAGTGAAGCCCAGCAGTCCTGCTCCCAGGGATACTTGATGCACATGGAATGGAAAGTGGTACCCAAAGCTATGCAACGGTTATTGACAATGGGAGGCCATTCCTTAGATACATCTCCTTGGATAACAGGCCATCTTAGTCTTGCATGTATCCCTCTAAGACAGTGCTTTTAGCATAGTTGCTCAATGTTTGACTTTTTAAAGGCTAGTTTATAAAAATAGATTTTAAATAAAAGATTCAGGAAGTAGTGGCTATTAATGGGGGTAGCTGATAACTTTGCCAGCTACTCACATATCATCCAGGCAATCTCACCTAACTTGACCAAGACCATGACACTGAGAGCAGCTGACGTTACCAACCACGAATATGGGAGCCCAGGCTCAGTCATCATGCTACCCAGGTTGGGGTTGAGGTTAGACCACTCACTAACACCAGGACCTTGGGTGAGTTACTTCCTCTCTCCGAACCTCGGTTTTGTTTTGTTTTCTATAAAATGAGGCTAGTCAATAAGTACTCCTAAAAAGAAGATGCAAGGATTAAATAGACACAAAGCCACTTGCACAGTCTCCACCACATACATACTGACAAAGCATTCATTCTTTTGCTCCCTCTTCCAGCAGATCTTTCTAGAAGGACCCCCATTCGGCTTGCAGTCAGCCCTCAAAGATTCACACTGCTAGGTGAGTCACACCTTGAACAATATTTTGCCCTGGTGACTTTCAGTCTGGAGACCAAATGTGCATCTAGATTCTACACAATATCCACAGATGGCTCTTAAATATTCCTTTCCACATTTAGGCAGAGGCTTGCTGTGAAAAAACAACAAACTTATTTATAAACATAGTAACTGATGTGTTGAGTTCATGGTGGCTTTCTCATAGTCTGTCAATATACAAAGCACAGTGGTCCGGTGCGGCTCCAAATCAGACATTATAAAGATGTCCTCACACCGGAAGGCATGGGAAAGCACACCCAGTCATCACCTCCTCACTTTCATCCCTTTTCCGGAGTGGTGCACCCAGACCCCACAGAGCCAGGGCTCCTGCCACCGCTGAGCTGCCCGCCAGGCGGGGCGGTAGCCTAATGGTTAGCTACACACCTCCTGGGAAACAAGCCACTCGGGTGGCGAAGTGGCACCTGCTCCAAACTAAGGATTCCAAGCCTGCCTTCCTCCAGGGGCCAGTCAGGGGCCCCTGTCAGGAGAGCTGGGCGAGTCTGCAGGTCAGGGGGTTTGACACGCGCTGGCCACCTCCTCCACTCGGCCCAAGTCGCCAGCCCAGACCTTTGGGGACTGTGGGTGCCTCGGTCCCACTGGGTCGGGGACTCAGCTCTCCTCTGCGTGGGCTCTGCCTGCACCTGAGTACCAAGTGCCGCAGGAAGAGGCTTTCTAGCAGCAGCTCCCCGCTAGGGTTTGGGGGAGTGAGGCACCGCTCCCCCCGGTCCCCGGCATCCAGGGACTTGGGCTCAAGCAGTGACAGGCCGCCCTGATCCCTTCGTGGTCTGGTTTCAGGGTGCTGCCCGGGAAACCTCCAGGGCGAGCCCATCGGAGACCAGGGCCAGAGAGCGACGCCCAGGGCGCCTGGACACTGGGGACAGGCAGAGCGAGGGTGCGCCCCCACTTCCCTGCGCTTGAGGACGGAGGAGGGGACGACACCGAATTCGTCCCCTGCGCCCCTCAACATCCCCCGCCCCGGCCTCCCACCCGCGGGCAGGCGTGCAAAGGAGTAAAGGGCTGAGAAAGGGGGCCTCGCGACTCACCTGGCGGCCCCTCCGAAGGCCAGCCTGGCCCTCCCAGATAAAGGTCTCAGCAGATGAGGGTGGGGGCACACATCCAGCGAGGGTCCCCCAAGCTCCTCTCCACTGCAGCGCCCCGCGCCCGCGCCCCCTGCTCCCTGCCCCCTGCCCCCTGCACAGCGGGGTGCGATCCCTCCCCGTGGGCCCCACTCACCGGCCCGGGTGCCCTCGAGGCGGCCCAGCGCGGCCAGCACCGGCGGCAGGAGCAGCAGGAGCGCCCGGCGACCCGTGGCCATGGCCCGGGAGGGGACAGGACGCCGGGCACCCCGCGCGGGGCGCCGCTGCCTCCGGGCAGGAGCCGCGCTTGTCTGAGGACACCCCAGCCCGGGAGGAGCGCTGGGGCGCCGGGGGCGGCTCCCTTCCCGCTGCCGCCGCTCGTTGGGGACCGCTGGGCGGTGAGGGTCTGGGGAGGATTGGAGCGCGGCCCCCGGGGAGCGTCGCCGGGAAGGAGCGGGGGCTGCGGGGACGCGCTGAGTCTCCCGTCGGTCTCTCCAGGCTCCTGGTGAGAGGGAGGGCAGGGATGCGAGTGCCTCCTGCCACGGGACAGCAGACTCTGAGCTAATTCAGGGCCACTTACCTGAAGCGACACTTACCTGAAGGCGTCTCAAACTTTTATGTGCTCAGGAACCACCTAGAAATCTTCTTAATATGCAGGCTCCACTCCTGCAGATCTGGGGGACAGAGAGGAGGTCTGAGATGCTAACAGATTCATAGGGGAGGCCTTTGTTGCTGGTCCTCAAACCTCCCTTTGAAAAGCAAGGGTTTAATAGCTTCCAGGCTGAGGACACCGCTGTGACTGCGGGTCCCTGGGACGCCCCTGCCTCCTGTCCTCCCAGCCACCCAGGCGGAATGCAGCCTTCCCCAGCTGGGTCTGCAGGGACAGCTCTAGGACATCAGCCCTCTTGGTGATCAGCACACTAAATAAGGGTAACATCACAACAGCCGGAGAAACACATTCTCCTTTTGCTGGGGCAGAAATTGAATCGTGGGGACGAGCTATAAGAAATATTAGTCCTGCTGTTAACCCTGATGGTTCTGTTCTGATTAGAGATAGCACATCTGAGCTGGCTGGGAGCTGTAGCCCCAGAAATGCGGTCCATTCTCCTTTTCTGAGAACTGCCCATCATCATGGAAAGATTTACAACCTTGTTCCCAGTCCCAGAGGTGTCCGTCTTTTGTGACTCCAGGCCCACATTGCCTGTCACCTGTAGCCATTACACCTTGCCTACTTCCCTATAGCTGTAATTCCTACTTTCCTGTGTAATCTTTGTCCTTCTACCCAATATAAGTAGCTGGCTTGGGGGGAGGAGGGGCGTTGAGCAGATTTTTGTGGATGACCTGCTGCTGTCCCATACTGCTGGCAGTATTGTGATAAACTCTCATCATATATGACTCAACCCTGTCTCTGCTGAATTGGCACAAGTAGTGACAGGCAGCCCTGACCCATTCGTTGTCTGATTCCCGTCGGAATCACTGCCTGGAGTGGGATGCTTCAATCAACAATTGGACATGGACATGGGTCGAACCTGATGGGTCCAAACCAGAGTCAAACACAATCGCAGTAGGACCGGAAGGATTTAGAGGTCATTTTATCCCCATGCTGCCCATTCGGGGATGAGATGATGGATAAAAATGAGAGTGAGTGACACATTTGCACAGGTGCAGACCACCCTCCCACCCCCTCACTTACCTTCTTGCCCATACACCAGGAGAAGTAGGTGTCAGATTCTTGGAGAGAACACGATGGAGTTAGGATTTAGAATATAAAGCTGGCAAGGAACATTTATAGTGTTTGGGAACGAAAGGCAGCAATACAGCACCAGGAAAAAATAGAAACAGAGAAGTGAATTGCAAAGTGCCTGCTTAGATTTTATTTGCAACACACTACTCCAACAGCTTCCTTTTAAATCATGCCTCCTCTTCATGTGCACTGCAGGTCCCATCCAACCACCCTCTGAAGGAGGCAGAATGCCATATGCTCTGAAGTTTTCTTGAAATTCCTTTTTTTTTTCTTCTAGATAAATGTCTTTGAAGTGGATGCCTCAGCAACCGAAAGCTCAATGTCAGGCACTTACAATCAAAAAAGTTAATTGTCAGGAGTTTACAGTGTAACCAACCTTGCATTCCTGAGATCTATCCATCCCACTTGGTCATAAACATAAATTTGTACTAAAAAATAGAGCATGGTTAATGGAATACACACAAAAATTGATTCGTGAGGACATGAGCGTGTACTTAGCATAGCACATACATCTAAACAGTAATGTAATGAACACTGTGCTCTTGTGAATGCTGTGGTCAGGCAGAAATTCCCAAGTGTTTAATTAATAATAAATAAGCTAAAAACAAATGGTGGGGTAAATTTCTATAAAGCTTTATATCAATGATAGATACTAAAATTGTTTTTTCAGTGTTATATGCATTTTATTTTCTTACTCTGTAAAATTTGCTAATTTATGGATGTTTAAGCACCGTGAGTCTCCATTAGTGAGCTGATTCACCAACACCTTATTCTCTGTCGGGCTGGATAGCAGAGATCTGTGTGGGTGTCCATGTGTGCACCAAAGAGCTGCAGGGAATAAGCGCTGAATGATGATATGCCAAGAGATATTATCCGGGAAAGATTTCACAGAAGAGGTAAAATGGAAGCAGCCATTAGAAAAAAGAAAAACGCTACAGAAGGTCATTTACGTAGCAAGTCAAGTCTGTTAATTTTCCTAGCTGTTGCTTTGACAATGTGGCCACCTGAATCGTGCTGCAAAAATCCATCTGCTTGAGCATAAATACCAGAGAATCACCTTTTCCAAGCCCTGCTCGCCGGTGTCCATCTGTGCCATCTGACGAACAGATTGCTCGTGTAATCTGGTGCGACAGGAGACATTCGGCAACCTGCTGTGCCTGGCCCATCCTGAGTGACAGCCCCCTTCTTCACCAATGACTAGCCATGTGTCTGGGGGACTCTCCACTTCATGGATCCATTGCTTTCTACTCCTTGCCCAAATTGGTGTCATTTATGATTTCAATTTAAATATTGCACTTTCCATTTCTCAAGAGCCATTGAAAAGTTATTGTCACTGGGAAAAATGAGTCATCCTCTCTCCTTTCGGCGTGTTTCTCCAAAGGGTGTGTCTCTCCAAAGAGTGTGTCCCAGGAACTTCACCTGAGGTTCAGAGTAAAAGATCTTGAAGTGATAGAGCAGGGAAAATAGTCAGCACCTTATTATTGTTTCATGTGTCCCGGTGTTAGTCTTGACTTTTAAAAGAGCAGTGGCAAATGTCAGCATGAAATCATCACAAGCAGGGGCCACGCGTGGGGCAGACCTCGACAGACTTCAGAGCCACAGCCAAACGTTTGGGGACAGTGCCTGTGTCCCTGTCTTGTATTTACATATTAAGTTTCTAACAAGGAAAAACAGCACTTAGTGCAGGGGTGGGCAAACTTTTTGACTCGAGGGCCACAATGGGTTCTTAAACTGGACCGGAGGGCCGGGACAAAAGCATGGATGGAGTGTTTGTGTGAACTAATATAAATTCAAAGTAAACATCATTACATAAAAGGGTTCGGTCTTTTTTTTTTAGTTTTATTCGTTTCAAACGGGCCGGATCCGGCCCGCGGGCCATAGTTTGCCCACGGCTGACTTAGTGGGTGTCCTCTGTGCTGTACTAACCGCGGAATCCTTGGTTCAGTCGGATGCTCACCTGTAATCCCACCTTCTACCTGCTTTCTCTCCCTCGCAGCGCCCCTCCTGCTTTGCCCACTGCCCCGCTCCAGCGCCGGCCTCAGTGCCTCCCACACACCCGCCCCAGCAGTCTGTGCTCCGTGTCTGTGCTCAGCACCAATAGGTTTGTGAGCCCCTTATTTCTCTGTAACTGGTCTCAGATGTGGTCACAAGCCGGCTTACATTCCACTTCACCCAATTAAGGACAGATCTCGGTTTACTTGGCAACTTTCTTTCTTTGATTCTTTTTACCAAATACTGCAAAACTGTGACTAAGAAAAAGATCGAGCTGTCTGACTTTATAAGTGTTTGGAAAGTCTGGTTTGAACATTTATTGACCAGGTCTTTTTTCCTCCATCCCCAATACCCCACTTCTTTTCTTTTCTTCTTTTCTTTATCTGTTGTGGCTGTCATATTTGTTGTTTTGATTTGGCTCTGGTTTAGGTTTGTCCTGGTAATACTTGAAGCTCAGTATTCATTTGCTGATAGAGCAATAACAAAAATCACTGCCTGGGAAGATCCGAGCAGTGAAGTGGAGGAAGAAAGCAGGGCTCTAGAAATGAGGAGGCCGGAGTTACTGTTCTTGCCTCCCGACTTATTAGCTCTATGACATTTATTAAGCTTTAGAGCCTCTCTGGACTTTATATATAAAATCGGAAGGTGGACATTGGTCCTCTTTCAGATCTCTTGAGAAAAGTAAGGACCTTGGGGCTGGGGGGAATTGAAAATAAGTCCTGAACCCTTTTTAGTAGTTTGCTTATTTTAGCAGGATAGACAAGTAACTTGGAACTGATTTTAGGTTTATTAAAGGACTGAGCAAATAGCTACGCATGTTGATATTGCTGGGAACCAAGTTTTCACTGTGGAAGGAGGGACACACAAAAGTGACTTTCACTGTCAAATCTGGGACAATTTAAGTACCAAATCATTAAGTACAGTACTGAATTACAAACCATTGAAATTCAGATTAATGACTTCATGCCAATAGACTAGATAGATGATGATAGATGATAGATAGATAGATAGATAGATAGATAGATAGATAGATAGATAGATAGATGATAGATAGATAGATATAATTAGGGAGGGCTCTTGCTTACAATAAGATGCCAAGAGCTGCCTGCAAATGTGCAGGGAGTGATAGAGCTGAAAAATCACTATTTTGCAAGATCATAAGCGATGATTGGATAAGGGAGGAATCATCAATGGATGGTACATCTAGCGGGAGTGCTGATAAGGAGCATGATAGTTGCATGGCAACAAGGTATATCACTACGGATGCTTATTAGTTGCCAGGGAGAAAAACAAAACCATAATTATAGAGTGGAGAGCCAGACAGCAGCCTGTGGAGGTGCTCAGACCTGGCATCCCCAGTGGAGGGCAGGTAGGCATCGTGTGAGGGCAGAGGAGAGACCCTGAGGGAAGCACAGCCTCACTGGCCAGCAGTGAGCTGAGCGCGCATGAGCTGAATCTGAGCACAGTAGACTCACCCGAAAACACAAATCAAGCAACACTCTATTCTTTAAATGTCAGGGGGACGCTACTGTTAAAAAATGTTAATGTCATAAAATACCAAGAAAGGCTGTGAGCATTCCAGACTGAAGGAGGCTAAAGAAACAACTCAATCTGAGACTCACCCCAAGACTGGATCCTGCACTGGAGAGGGGTGGGGGTACTGAAAAAGACATTAATTGACAAAATGTGAATGTGGATTATACATTAGATAAAACATACAACAACGTAAACTTGTGAAACTGATAACTGCTGTGGGCATGTAAGAGAATATCATTCTTCTTAGAAAACATACACTAATGTGTTTAGGGATCTGAGTAAATATAATCTATCTATCTGTCATCTATCATCATCTATCTAGTCTATTGGCATGAAGTCATTAATCTGAATTTCAATGGTTTGTAATTCAGTACAATTTACCTTTAAAAGGTTCAGAAAAGAATTTCATCTCTGTGTGTGTGTGTGTGTGTATGTGTGTGTGTACATACACAGAGAAAAAGAAAATGATAGAATTTAGAATTTGGGGCAAATGTTAACAATAGGTAAACCTGAGTAACAGGCGTTACAAATGTGCCTTGTACTATTTTTATTTTTCTAGTTGTAAAATAAGTTTAAAAAGTGTTTTTAAAAGTCATAACTACAAATTCTAATTTTATGAACAAAACAAAGGTATTAGGAATGGAGAATGAATAAGTAAGAAAGCAAAAGCAGTCCTAAGTCCCAATTTGGTGGGCAGGAGGATTGAGAATGTTAAAATTTTAGGGAGTCAAAGTGTTTACGTGATCTTTAATATATTGATAGAGGCTTCTAACTTCAAATATGAGTTAAAATAGAAGAGTGATGTAGTAACATGTGTTTGGCTTGAAAGGAAGGAGGGCAGAGAGGAGAGTTTGGAAAAGAAACATCCTGATTAGTTGGAAGACATTAGAAAAGGGAAGAGCATGAACAATCGATACAGTCCATGGTGAACATAAAGTAAGGAGGGAGGCAGGGCATCGATCTGTCAGGAGAAACATGCACAGGCCCCCTCCAGTCTCAGGTGATGGGGACTCTCAGGCTGGGATGGGAAATAACATCAAGCTACATGCTCCCTACAAGAAACATATTTTTAAACTTTCACAGAAAGGTTAAAAATTAAGGGACGGGTAAAAATAAACCAGGCACATGCAAGCCAATTAATATCTGATGGAATGAAATTCAAAAGCAACGATTTTGACATCATCCATAGGAGAGGCCTGGGGGTTTACGGTGATGAGAATCATTTCATACCCCTCCCCCAGCTTCTGTTTACCTCCAGGAGGGTCTGCACTGTTTCCTTGGCAACCCGGTCAAAAGGGGAAAATTTGTTCCAGAGTAAATAGCATTCATGATGGATGATGGCTGTCACAGGCCCTAATTTCAAAGCTTTCTGTCGTGAAATGTTGATTAATAATAACATCCTAATACTGAGACAGACATTCTAATTTTTTTATATATATAGAAACATGAACACATGATTCTTTCGAGTTTGTACTCGTGCTCTCAGATCGCTTCATTCATGCTGAAGAACAGACAGGATGGTTTCAAAGGGTGTGTTGAATCCATCGAAATTATGGCTGCTAAAATCTCCCAGGCCCTTTTCTAAGTCCCTAAAGGCAAGTAGAGGGCCCCCTACCGTCCAGATCCACAGAAGGCTTTGTGCGCCGGCCTCTTTCCACGCCTGAGTTTCTGCTGCCCCCTACAGTCTCTGTCTGGGCACTGCACTTTCCCCTTAACGCTGTTTTTCACACCTGCTCCTTCCTCCCTGCCTCCTTCATGCCAGCATGTTCCTGGAGCTGCCTTAGCCCCATAAATCAGACCACAATGCAGTGCAGCGGCTGCATAAACAGTGGTGTGAGGGCGCCGCAAGCACAGTGTGATACATTAGAATCTAACACACGGATTGGAAGTCAGTGACGGCTCTTCCCTCGTCAGATCCCATCTTCACCAAACTTGTCTGATGACTTCCTCAGACTACAAAGAATACCAAAGACGATGCACACCTTTCTTTTTATTGCTGTTTGCTTCAAAGTTTACGTCTTCTTATTTTTTCTATTTAAGTGATGCAGTGTTAAATGTGTTCATGTGATTATGTCACACACAGTGAGGGACTTTTTGATGTACTTTTTCCTATTTTCCCTTGTTTGGCTTCACCTTTTCTGCTTCCTACAGACACACACACACACTCATATAGAATGGAGCAAATTTAGGTTTACAGTTGTTCATATGGAAAATAAAACAATAATTTATAAATAACTAGAGGCCTGGTGCACGGATTCATGCACCGGTGGGGTCCCTCAGCCTGGCCTGCACCCTCTCACAATCCGGGAGCCCTCAGGGGATGTCAGACTGCCATTTCAGCCCAGCCTGCAGGGATCAGGCTGAAACCAGCAGTCCAACACTCCTGCTCATCCTGGCCCTGGCTGTGGGAGTGGACTGACCACCAGGGGCAGCTCCTGCATTGAGCATCTGCCCCCTAGTGGTCAGTACATGTCATAGCGACCAGTCATCCAGTCATTCAGTCATTTGGTCGTTTGGTCTTTCAGTTGCTTAGGCTTTTATATCTATATAAAAAAAAAAGGTTAGTATGCAAAGTGTCCCCATGGGAGCTTGACTGGGAGACTGGGAGACCGGGAGTTTGATCGCTTGCTATGATGTGCACTGACCACCAGGGGATGGTGTGGAACAAAGGAAGGCCCCAGCCGGCAGCTGGCAGCTGGGGAAAGCAGGCCCTGACCAGCACCTGGGGAAGGGAGGCCACAGCTGACAGCAGGCAGCCAAGGAAGGGAGGCCTCAGCCAGCTGCTGGAAGGCTCCGATCAGCCCTGATCACTGGCCCGGCCTACAGACCCTAGCTGTGCACTAATTTCATGCCCTGGGCCTCTAGTATATAGATAATACAAGAATAAACCTTATGGCTCATGTATTCACAACTGTAAACCTACTTTTGCCCAACCCTGTGTATCTGTGTGTGTGTGTAGTTCCCCAAAAATGTATACATACACTTTGAGTAATTATAAAGGCAGTGTTTATTAAAATATATTTCATTTTCAAAATTGAACTGTCAGCATTTAAATTGTGTATATATTTGGGGGGCACCCGTATATAGATGTAAACATTTAGGGGGAAAACTTCTTTATGTGTGTACCCATCAAAATTTCCAGGTTATGGTTTGTTGTTTTCCTTCATGCACTCAGCATCCATGGACTTTTTTGGCTGGAAGTGTCCAGACCTACCTGCTCTAACCTCTGCCTCTGCATAAGCAATGGACAAAGCCTCTAGGTTACATGATGCTCGTCTTAAAGATATTCTGGATCTAAGGCTTAGGGGTGGCTACGGGCAGGCCAGTAAACATTTCTGTGTTTTGTCTGCTGGAGCAGATACAAAGATGTGTCCTTATATCTAAATATCTCTCTAGTTCCCATTTAAACCCATTTTAAAGAATAAATATATATTGGATCTTCTGTTCCTGAAATCCTTAAAATTTATTTGAGAAAACAAAACCTGCAGGCTGTGTGGCATTGGGCAAGTCACTTAACCTCTTTGAGCCTCCGTGACTGTCATAGACGTTTTGTTGTAAGACTTGAGATAATATATGCAAAGCACTTAGCAAAAGCCAGCCCCTCCTCACCAGCCCTCCCTCCTCTTCCTTTCCTCACTGGAGCCAGGGCTGCATCTGGTCCGCAGGCTCCCCTGCCCATTCCCACTCGCTTCATCTTTCATGGCATTCCCCCGAGCAAGTCTTACACATTGAATCCTAACTTAGTGTCTACTTCTCAGAGGAGACCCAACTAATATAAGATGCCTCATCCCAGTCACCGTGAGCCAAATGGACATAGATGGCTCCAGTGAAGAAGTCAGACTGGGGAACAGCAGGAAATAGAGGTGGCTGGGCTAACAGTAGGGGAATGAGTCCTGCAGACATATATGACCCCCAGAGCAGCTAAGGGTGAAGGCTCTGGACCATTCACTCAAGTCCAAGGTCAGATTGCAGACCTGGTCAGAGACTGGGCTTTTGGGGGCAGATGGTGAGGGGCCTCTTGGAGGGCTTTTGCCAGGGGAAAGGGAGTGGTTGGAGGAGCTCAGGAATTTTGCTCTGCAAGCTTTATCTTGCACTGTGGAATGCAAAACCTTGTCTTCTATCCAATGAGTTCTAAGCTTTAGCAAGTATTCAAGAAAATTATTTCATTGCACCATATAATCTAAGGCTGATCCTAGACACACAAAAGTGTAAATGGTGCAGAGATACCCAACTTAAAAAGTAACCTACGTTGTGAAATGTCTATAAGGTTTAACTGGGGAGAACAGTCCAATTAGTTTACCACCCTGAGCTTTAGTTTAAGGAAACTCAACTAAGTGAAGGCAATGACACTGCTGGGCTCGGATCCATGGCAGCTCTATGAACTTACACTTTTCAGTAGCTGAGCCAGGAGTGGTGGCATCATCATTTCAGACGTCCATTTCAATACCTGCAGGTGCTGGCCTAGTTTTATTTGGCCAATTCTTCATATCATGTCCCCCAAAAAAGATTTATAAACAAATTTGTCTCTTTTGTCACATGCGACTTTCTATTTCATCAGGTGTAAATAATTGCGGTTGACAGTTTATACCAGTGATGGCGAACCTTTTGAGCTCGGCATGTCAGCATTTTGAAAAACCCTAACTTAACTCTGGTGCCGTGTCACATATAGAAATGTTTTGATATTTGCAACCACAGTAAAACAAAGATGTATATCTTTTTATGCTTTTTAATAACGTATTTTATTTGACTATTTCCAAAACATCATTTCAACATATAATCATTTTTAAAATGAGTATTTTACATTCTTTTTCATACTATGTTCTTAAAATCCCTTAGGTATTTTACACTCAGAGCACAGTACGTGACTATGACTACCATGTTGGGCAGCACTACTTCAGACGGTATACAAAGCCAAGGGATTGATAAATATCACCTAGAAGAGGGTTTCAGCCTTGGTACTACTGACATTTGGGACTGGATAACTTCGTGGGGGCAGGTGAGCTTATCCTGCAGGATGTTCAGCAGCGTCACTGGCCTACAGTCCATAGGTCCTTGAAACTCTGTGTTGTCGAGGCCCCTGAAGGCCTCGACCATGTCCTCTGCCCGCTCCATGTGTACGAAGGCGTAATCTTTCACGATGTCACATTCGACATGACCATACTCTTCAAACTTGGACGGAAGCTCTCTGTTGGTACAAGTGGGACTGATGCTGCCCACATGTAACTTTGTGGAGGTCTTGCTCTTATTCTTGCTGGCTTCCACACTGGTGTTCACCCCGTGCAGCTTGTAGTGGTGCAGGTTGCGGATGGCATCTTCTGCCGTTGTCTTGTCCTCTATGTGCCCAAAGCTGGAGTTCTTAATGATGTCACATTCCAGCACCTTCCCGTACTGCTCGAAGAGTGTGCGGATCTCCTGCTCTGTGGCCTCCCGGGGCAGGTTTCCGATGAACGGCTTCACCATCTCGACGCTGCCCGCACGGGAATCAGCAGGAACTCTTCCTCGCGGCGCCGATGCTCCTGACAAAATGCTAAAATGGCCAAAGATGTATATTTTTTATATTTATTTTATATATTTAAATGCCATTTAACAAAGAAAAATCAACCAAAAAAATGAGTTCGCGTGTCACCTCTGAAATGCGTGTCATAGGTTTGCCATCACTGATTTATACTGACGAGCAGTGCACTTTATTGATTTTTTCTTACTTTATATCATGACTAAATTTAAGTGGCTCCGAGTATAAATATTAAATGAGCTTCCTAGTGTGAGGCCCCCAGCAGCCTCCCTCTGACGCTTCCCTGTACTGGGGTCCAGGGAATACGGGGTGTGGTGCACACAAGCTTAGACTGGTATCTGAATAAGTCACCAAGAACCCTACAGAACAGCCACATGTTTCTTTAGAGATGAGTATCAAGATCCTCCCCCCGCCGAAACCGGTTTGGCTCAGTGGATAGAGCGTCGGCTTGCGGACTGAAGGGTCCTGGGTTCGATTCCGGTCAAGGGCATGTGCCTGGGTTGCGGGCACATCCCCAGTAGGAGGTGTGCAGGAGGCAGCTGGTCGATGTTTCTCTCTCATCGATGTTTCTAACTCTCTCTCTCCCTTCCTCTCTGTAAAAAATCAATAAAATATATTTAAAAAAAAAAAGATCCTCCCCCCACCACCCATGGGTAGAATGAGATGCCAGATCAAAATATAAAAGTAAGTTGCCCAGCCAGTGTTGCTCAGTGGTTGAGCGTCAACCCATGAACCAGGAGGTCATGATTCAATTCCTGGTCAGGACACATGCATAGGTTTTGGGCTCTATCCTCAGTAGGGGCATGCAGGAGGCAGCCTACTGATGAGAATCTCTCATCACTGATGTTTCTCTCGCTCTCCCACTCTCTGAAATCAATTAAAAATAATAATAAAAAAAATAAATATAAGTGATAGTCCATATATTAAACCATGGAGCTCCCCCCACTCAGCTCCTTCGTCTACCCAGCTCTGTGCAGCTGCAGCCAGACTTGCACCCTCTGGCAGGAAATGGGGGACGCGCTTCCTTGTCTGGGGGATATGAACATTAAGAAGTCGCCCAATAAAGCAATGGGGTCCCTTCCAATCATGCTTCAGTAGAGCCCACCTGACACTAGCCTCATAAGACACATGATTTACCATCAGCTCAGAAAGATGCCTCACTCATTCTTAGTCAGGCACAACCTGCCAGATATTGGAGGAGTCGGTCTAAAATAAAAGCAAAACAAAGGGGATCACATCAAACACATGGAAACCAAAAATCAGAAGACACCGAGACTATGCAGGGAGGAGTAGAAAAAGCCATGAATGTGGTCAGAGAAGTAAGCAAACATGGCATCCTGAAACAAGAACAGTAAAGTATTTTAAAGAACAAGAAGAGCTATAGAAATTAAAAATCTGACAGTCAGTGTTTTGTAAAAATCAGTGAAGTGCGGAAAAATAATCTCCCAGATATTTTTTAAAGATAACAGGAGGCGAAGGCAAATAAATGAGAAGATCACTGCAGGACGTGCAACAGCAAAATAATCAGAATTCCCAAAAGAAGAATGGACAAATTAGTGCAAAGAAAATCATAAACAACCCACAGCAGCAAACTCCCCCAAACTAAAGACACAGTCCTCCAGACTCTGGACCCATTGAGTACCTGTGACAACGAAGATCCACAACATGACACATCCCCAATAAACTTCAGAACTATAGATTAAAAGAAAATCTAAGTTTTCTAGAAGAATCAGGACACAGATAATTAAAAACAAAAACAAAAAACAAACAAGAATCCAAATGGTGTTGGACTTCTTAAATGGGGACACTGGACACAAGAAAACAAAGGAAGAATACCTTTAAAATTCTGAATGAAAGTGACATTTCACCAGAATCAAAACCCAGCCAAACTATCAATCAAGTGTGAGGCTAAAGGCATGTTCTGTGTGGCCTCAGGCAAGTGTCATAAACAATAAAGTAACACCTGCCTTGCCCATCTCACAGGGTCCTTGTTAAGGTGAAATAAAGCATAGCTTCTATTCACAATGCACTGACTCCCTTATACATCACAAATTCGAGGTCACTGTCTAATCATGATTCATTTGGGGACCATTTAAATTACCCGGGCCAGTGACTCACACTGTAGATATCAATACATATCAATAGACATCAATAAATAGGTTTTGAATAAATAAATAAGATTTGTAGAAAGACTTTCTAAAGTTTGAGTTGTGGGGCATTTTAAATATAATAATAATAATTAAGAAACTATATATATATATACATATATATGTGTATATCTATACAAATAATAGAGGAATATGCAAATTGTCTGGGACACTGTCACAGTAACAGTAACGACCAAACAGCAGGCTGTGTGGGATGACAAGGCCAGCAGAGGGTTAGTGAGGGACGACCAAACAACTGAACAGCAGGCTGCATGGGGTGACCAAGCTGGTGGGGGAGCAGTTGGGGGCGACCAGGCCAGCAGAGGGGGGATGTTGGGGGCAATCAGGCTGGCGGGGGCGGGGGGCAGCAAAAGGCAACCAGGCTGGTAGGAGAGGCAGTTAGGGACAACCAGGCCGGCAGGGGAGGCAGTGAAGGGCAATCAGGCTGCCAGGCAGAGGCAGTTAGGGGTGATCAGGCAGGCAGGCAGGCAGGTGAGCAGTTAGGACCCAGCAGTTCCGGATTGTGAAAGGGATGTCCTACTGCCGGTTTAGGCCCGATCCCCGGGATCGGAACTAAACCGGCAGTCAGACATCCCCTAAAGGGTCCTGGTTTGGAGAGGGTGCAGGCTGGGCTGAGGGGATTCCCCCCGGCTCCCCCCCTCCCCCGCACAAATTTTGTGCACCAGGCCTCTAGTGTATATATATATATGTAATACAACATTAGAGAAAAATAAAGTACAGCATAGCTAAGAAATAGGATATTGTGTATTCATTAAGCTAAGTGGCTACTTGTGGGGACATTGGATATTCTGATTAACATTTAGGAGACAAAGCCTGGAAAAACCCCACTATTCCAAAGTTGGGGTCTCAAGTGAACAAAAATTTTGCTAATCTGTTAGGCAAATGCTGTTTGGGAATTTATCCTAAAGGCACGGGAGACTGTAAACCAGAAGAGTTAAATTACCCATTGGAACCCAATTAGTAGCTGAAAATTTGAGTGAGTAAAGAATGCTCCCCATATGAGAAGAGCCCTGAAGCAAGACAGCAGCCGGGAATGTAACTATGTCTAATTCTAACCACCAGGTGGCGCAGCAGACAGCAAAACTCTCAGCAGTGGATGGCAAACCCATTCCTTGGCTGTCATCTCGGAAATAGGAATTTGGGAACCCCAGAAATTTGTCTGCAGGAGAGTTCAAAGTCAGACACCATTGAGATAGTAACCCCATATTTTCATTTCACCCTTCTCCCAATTTCACGCTAAAATGTACTTTCAGGAAATGTATTATCTGATAGAACTGGCCCTTGAGCGCGAAATGCTGTGTTTTCAGGAATTAAAATGTTTTTAAATGAGAATTACATTATATAAATTTATACTTAGCTAGATTACATTTAAAACAAAGATAATAAACACTCAAAGCTCATTGTTACCTAATTATTTCATTACATTTTATTATTTCCCTGTGCTCTTGAGCTCATTTATATGTCTACTGTATCCATACAACAGAAATCCTATATAATGGGGTTCTACTGCACATCTCTTCCCAGTTCCAGGCCCAGTGACATCAAGTTGGAAATCTACAATTGGCCACTTGGGCCCTAGCCGGTTTGACTTAGTGGCTAGAACGTCGGCCTGCAGACTGAAGGGTCCCAGGTTTGATTGGGTCAAGGGCACGTACCTCGGTTGCAGGCTCAGTTTCCGATAGCAGTGCACGCGGAGGCAACGAATGTGTCTCTCTCCCATAGATGTTTCCCTCTCCCTCTGTCTCTCCTCCTTCCACTCTCTCCAAAAAACCAATGGAAAAATAACTTCGGGTGAGGATTAACAACAACAAAAATAAGTAAATAAGTGAATAAATGCACACACAAATTTTTTTAATTAAAATAAAATTGGCCACTTGGAACCTGGCCATGGAAACTAGCAACTGGTCAGCTCTTTGGGGGCTGGCTGTTGAATGTTTACCAAATACCAGTGGGCGGGAGGAGAAGGGGAGTCCACCCACACCAGTAAATGATGCAGGAAGTATATTTTGCCTTCACTAAAGTCAAACAGGGAGGTTGCTCAGGAATGGGGTTAATAGATACGTTATGGCTCATTCCTCTAAATGAGGGATTAGGAAGTTTTCTCCCGTTTGGGTGGCTGTCTTTGAGGATACATTCAGGGAATCATCTCTTGTAGTGACAGAAGGGAATGAGAAGAATCTCTAGGCTAAGTAAACAAACCACAAATTAAAGACTGGGTTTTGTGTGATATGAAGAGCTTGATCCGTTAGACCTGGGTGATGAGGGACACAGAACTTAGGATGTCTGCGGCTTCGAGTTGTGAAATCCCTGCGGAGCCTGTTGGAGCACAGCCGACCCTCTGAGAGCCTGGCCTGCACACAGCCTGTCTGGGCCAGCGGCAAGCTCAGCGAGCCCCTGAAGGTGCGTCCAACTGGCAGAGACCGGACAGCTGTGGGATGAATTGGATGAGACTGTCAAACCCATTGCATAATCCGCACTTCAAAACCCAGACTGCAGAGTTTTCTCACACCTTTTAGATTCACTTTCCGATGAGCTCATCAGACGGGTATGTGCTGGCTCTCTAGTACTTAAGCCAACACTGAGAAGTGCTGTTTCAATTTTTATTTTTAAGAGCTATAACTATAAAGAGAACATAATACTTTCCCAAGGCACCCAAACTGTTCCATACACTATAACAAGTAATAATTTGCTTTTAAAAAAAAATCAGTGATACTTGCCTGGCTAGCATCAGTGGTTGAGCGTCGACCTGTGAACCAGGAGGTCAGGGTTCAATTCCCTGTCAGGGCACATGTCTGGGTTGCGGGCTCAATCCCTAGTGTGGGGCGTGCAGGAAGCAGCCAATCGGTGATTCTCTCATCATTGATATTTCTATCTTTTACTCCTTCTCCTTGCCTCTCTGAAATCAATAAAAATATATTTTTTTAAAAAACATACATTTATTCAAAAAGAAAAAAGGGGGAAAAAATCAATAACACTTTAGCACAGTTGTTCTCAATCTTCTGGCCCTTTAAATACAGTTCCTCATGTTATGACCCAACCATAACATTATTTTCGTTGCTACTTCATAACTAATGTTGCTACTGTGATGAATCGTAATGTAAATATCTGATATGCAGGATGGTCTTAGGCGACCCCTGTGAAAGGGTCATTTGACCGCCAAAGGGGTTGCGACCCACAGGCTGAGAACCGCTGCTTTAGCAAGTGCCTCCCCCTGGAACTCGGATGCCATCGAAAAACGGCCGTGTGTTTCCTCACCAGAGTGTGCACACTGTCATTTTTAGAATTCCTTCTGTCATATGATGTCCTCATTGCCTCAGGGGAGAGAGATGTCACGTCGGAGTCATCTGAGACCCCAGCTGTCTCGCTGTCACAAGCCCTCTCCGAACTATTTTGGCTCTGCCACAGCTGCGGTACAGCCCAGGGTGTGACCAGGCTTGGGGACAGCAGCGACGCGGACGCTGACAAGGTGCCATCGTAACCCATCGGGGCCACGGCCCCTGTCAGTGCCTTCACAGTTTTGGCTGTATGTACAGTAAGAAAAACAAACACATGCTCCTGGTTGAGTATGTGTAAAATAGAAAAGCATAAGATGAATTTCATTTTAAAAATTTCCTCCCAGCTTTATGGAGATATAATTGACCTATAACACTGTATAACAACAGAATGATTTGATACAAGTAGGTACTGTGAGACCTTTACCAAGTTAGCATAGTTAGCACATCCTTCACCTCACAGCTATCTGTGTGGTTACAGTGAGCACGTCTACGATGCTTGTTAATTATAGCCGCCAGGCTGTACATGAGATCTCAAGGACTCTTTCACCTTATGGCTGGAAGCTTGTACCTTTTGACCAGCATCTTCCCATCTCCTCACCCACCTCCCCAACCCTGGCACCCACTATTCTACTCTGTTTCTATGAGTTTGTTTTATTTATTTGTTTTTAAAATATATTTTCATTGATTTCAGACAGGAAGGGAGAGGGAGAGAGAGATAGGAACATCAATGATGAGAATCGTCAATCGGCTGCTCCTGCACACCCCCAACTGGGAATCGAACCATGACCTCCTGGTTCATAGGTCAATGCTCGACCCACTAAGCCAGGGGTCCTCAAACTTTTTAAACAGGGGGCCAGTTCACTGTCCCTCAGACCGTTGGAGGGCCAGACTATAGTTTAAAAAAGAAAACTATGAACAAATTCCTATGCACACTGCACATATCTTATTTTGAAGTAAAAAAACAAAACGGGAACAAATACAATATTTGTATTTGCATGTGGCCCGCGGGCCGTAGTTTGAGGACCCCTGCACTAAGCCATGCCGGCCAGGTTATTTATTTACTTTTAAATCTTTATTTTTGAGAGTATTATAGATGTCCTCCTCCTCCCCCCCACCCGTTGTTTCCCTCCACCAGTTCCCACCCTGCCCCAGGCCTTCACCACCCTATTGTCTGTGTCCATAGGTAATGCACATCTATATATACAAAAGCCTAAGCGACCGTTATGACTGAACGACCAGAACGACCAGAACAACCAGTCAACCAGTCGCGAGGATGCGCACTGACCACCAGGGGGCAGACGCTCAATGCAGGAGCTGCCCCTTGGTGGTCACTGAGCTCCCACAGCCAACCTCCCACGGCTGGCCAACCTCTCGCAGCCCCCTCCCCCTGCCCAGTCGGCCCCCATAACGGCCCCGATCAGGGGTGGTGGGGCAGCCAGCCAGCCAGATGGCCAACCTCCCACGCCACTCCCCGGCCAGCCAACTTTCTACAGTCCCTCCCCCCCTGCTGGTTAACCTCCTGATGGCTCTGATCAGGGAGGGGAGCGGGCAGCTGGCCAACCTCCCGCGGCCACTCCCCCCGGCCGGCCAACTTCCCAAGGCCCTTCCCCCCGGCCGGCTGACCAACCTCCCAAGGTCCCTCCCCTCAGCCAACCAGCTCCCTGATAGGCCTCGATCACCAGCCAGGCCGAGGGACCCCACCCGTGCACGATTTGTGCACCAGGCCTCTAGTATGCATATAAGATCTTTGGTTAATCTCTTCCTGCCTCCCCCTGCCCCCTTCCCTCTGAGATTCATCAGTCTGTTCCATGTTTCCATGCCTCTGGTTCTACTTTATTCATCACCTTATTTTGTTCATTATAGTCCTTATTCATTTATTTTGGGGTTTTAAGCTACTGTAAGGAAGTGCTCTCCCTCCTTCCCATCTACTTATTCACTTACTTATATTAGTATCAATACTCATGGATACTCATTTTAGTTTGAATTATAATCTATTGCTCTCTCTTTATTTTGAGACTTGGTCAGTGGAACCCCCATAACCTGGCTTCTATGTCCTTTGGGTATGTCCCATCATTTTTTGATCACATCCTTGCTTATTTGCACAGCAAGCTGCTCCAGCCCCAAAAGCAGTCAATTCTCCAAGGAATTCTAGCTCTTTTTAGTAGAGCATGGTATTTAAAAATCCAGATGTGGGCACTACATGTGTTCATTGCTACTGGGATAGCATTGCTTTTAGTCTCTCTCAGCAAACAGTCAGGAATATATGTTTATGTTCTGAGATTCACATTGATTTGTGTACCTATGCATTTAGAAACCATATGTTTATACTGATACTTTGAATTCCAGTACAGTAAGCACCACAGTGTGCATTCTAGCCTCCTCCTTTCGTGTATTTGAAATTCTCTTCTCTGGTAGTTAAAAATCTGGATCCTGATATTTACTCACTCTGAGAGTACCCATAAAGTAGTTTCAGAATTGTATACCACTGAGAAAAAAACAAACTTAATCACTACCATAATTGCCAATAGTTTTTGCCTTTAGCCTGAGGGTGTAAAATCTAATTACTGTGTTCAGAAATTACTTGATTGATTCCCTATGCTCCCTTTCTGTGTGGTTGTTGTTTATTTAAATACTATTAGGATTATTTGTTTCTGCTCATTTATATTTGCAGTTTTTATCCCACATCCTCAGTGACTCTATTTACTAGTGCTTTTATTTATCCTTTGAGTATGTAAAACATAAACATAGTCTTACCAGTAAAATTCATTGCTTGTTCATTTAACAGGATATCCTGGAAACCACTCTATTTAAGCTTATGCTAAGACCTTCATTCATTTTCATAGCTGCATAGTACTCCATTGTGTGTATATACAATCATTTATTCAACCTCTCCTCTATGTATAGGCACGCAGGTTATTTCCAACAATTTGAAATTACAAATGATGCTGCAATGTATAACCTTGTACATGTGTGTTTTTGTTTTGCTGGAGTTGCACCTTCAGAAGTGGAGTTGCTGGGTCAAAAGGTCATTTATACGTAGCTATTATTTATTGCCAAAATTCCTTCCAAAGGTGTTGTACCAGTTCAAACCAGCAATGTATGAGAATGCCCATTTCCCACTATTTCTCTAGTAGAATGTGTTGTCATACTTTTTAATTTTCATCAACCTGTTAGGTAAGAAATAGTGTGGTTGACCATTTTTCACATTTAAGCTATTCTTAGATTTTTTTTATGAGTTGTTATTACTATCTTTTCCTCTTTTTCCTATCTAGTTTTTTATCTTCCTTTAGTTTAAAAAAGTTTTTATATATCAGGGACATTATCCTTTTATCTGTGATAAATGTTGCAAATATTTTCCCCAAGTTTTATCAGGTATATTTTTATTTTGTCTATTTTTTTGGCAAAAGATATTTTCATCTTCATCAATCTTTTCTTTCTTTTATTTTTTGCTTCTGTATGTTCTTAGGAAACCTTTCTTGGCATACAAGTTAAAATATAATCACCCCTGCTTTCTTCTAGTGCTTCTATGACTTTATTTTTACAAAATTCAAATAGTGAATTTTGTATCCCTTTTAAAAGGCAACATTATATATGAAAGCTTTCCTGTGTAATAAAAATTCTATAAAAATATGGTTTTATAAATACTTCATTTTCTTTGAGTGGATTGAATATAATTGATTTATCTTTATTATTGGATATATGAAAAACTATTTTTATAATGTAAATAATGCTATTATGATATCTTTATGCATAAATCTTTGAACAAATCTCTAATTATTTTTTTAGAATAAATATCTAGAAAAAGATAGCAGGCAATTTTCTGCTTATAGACAGGTGAATGGATAAATAAATGAAATAAGTGATTGTATACCATACCATGGAGTACCACTTAGCAATAAACAGAAATTTACTAGATGCACGAAACAGCATGGATAAATCTCACAATAATCATGTTGTATGAAAAAAATAGAGACCAAAATAATAGGATGTGCTGTACTATTTAATTGACATAAATTAACTTATAGTGACAGAAAGCACAGCAGTGGTGACGTGGGGGTGGAGGTGGAAAGCTGAGTAACTTACAAAGAAACACAAGAAACCTTTGTGGGGGTCATTCTCCTGATTGTGATGATAGTTTCATGGGTGTATATGTGTATTAACTTATTAAATTCTGTGCTTTAAATATGTGTAGTTCATTGTATACCAATTATACCTCATAAAACTGTCCAACCAAAAAGATATAAGGCCAAGTGGACCTGGAGAGAAAAGTTAACAGGCACCTTTAAGATTCATAATACTTACTGCCAACTACCCAGCAGCTCAGCTGTGCCATCTTAGACTTTACATAGAACGGGTGTATGGCCACTTCTCCACGCTCACTGCTAGTTTGGTCTGCACAGTCACAAGATTGTTCTAATGTGCACTTTGTTAATAATGCAGCCCAACATTTTTACCTGTGTACTTGCTACTTGTATTTCTTCTTGTATGAATTGTTTAGGTTCGTTGATCATTTTGCTACATTTAATTAGCTATTAAGATTTCTTTTTATAGTATGCCATCTCTTTAGTTTTTCATGTTGCAAATATTTCTTTAAATTTGTCTTTTACGGTCTTATTTTGTCCATGGTATTTTTAGATGGACAAAACATTTAAAAGATACGCATCATCAAGATGTGGTGATCTCCTTAAACTCAGGTAAACATTCACTCTACTTTCTTAATGCTTGTTGTTTTTTTTTAATTAAATCTTTATTGTTCAGATTATTACATTTGTTCCTCTTCCCCCCCCCCCATAACTCCCCTCCTCCCAGTTCCCGCCCCACCCTCCGCCCTCACTCCCCACCCACTGTCCTCATCCATAGGTGCACGATTTTTGTCCAGTCTCTTCCCACATCTCCCACACCCCTTTCCCCCCCAAGAATAGTCAGTCCATTCCCTTTCTATGTCCCTGATTCTATTATAATCAACAGTTCATTCTGTTCATCAGATTATTTATTCACTTGATTCTTAGATTCACTTGTTGATAGATGCATATTTGTTGTTCATAATTTGTATCTTTACCTTTTTCTTCCTCTTCCTCTTCTTAAAGGATACCTTTCAGCATTTCATATAATCCTGGTTTGGTGGTGATGAACTCCTTTAGCTTTTCCTTATCTGTGAAGCTCTTTATCTGACCTTCAATTCTGAATGATAGCTTTGCTGGATAAAGTAATCTTGGTTGTAGGTTCTTGGTATTCATCACTTTGAATATTTCTTGCCACTCCCTTCTGGCCTGCAAAGTTTCTGTTGAGAAATCAGCTGACAGTCGTATGGGTACTCCCTTGTAGGTAACTGACTTTCTTTCTCTTGCTGTTTTTAAGATTCTTTCTTTATCTTTTGCTCTTGGCATTTTAATTATGATGTGTCTTGGTGTGGTCCTCTTTGGATTCCTTTTGTTTGGGGTTCTCCGCGCTTCTTGGACCTGTAAGTCCATTTCTTTCACCAGGTGGGGGAAGTTTTCTGTCATTATTTCTTCAAATAGGTTTTCAATATCTTGCTCTCTCTCATCTTCTGGCACCCCTATAATTCTGATGTTGGTACGCTTGAAGCTGTCCCAGAGGCTCCTTACACTATCCTCGCATTTTTGGATTCTTTTTTCATTTTGCTTTTCCCCTTGGATGTTTTTTGCTTCCTCGCATTTCAAATCATTGACTTGATTCTTGCGCTCCTCTGGTCTGCTGTCGGGCATCTGTATAATATTCGTTATTTCAGTCCGTGTATGCTTAATTTCTAGTTGGTTCCCCAATATAAGATCGAGGGTCTTATTAGTTTTCGTGTAGATCTCATTAAGTTTATCGGCAGCTTCTAAACAGTTCTTGAGAGACCTTAAAAGTGTGGTTCTGAACTCTATATCTTCCTTTGACAATTTTGTCCTGTTTCTTTGTCTCCGCATTTTGTTATGCTTCCTTGGTGCACCCCCTAGTGGTCTTTGTTCGCAGTCTTATAGTTAAATCTTGATTGTTGTAGCTAATTCCAGGGAGGGTTTGACCTCCAGGCCAAGTGGCTATCTTAATGCTTGTTTAATTTCAATTTTTACATTGAATCGCCTTATTCCCCTTGGGAATTTATTTAGGTGTATGCTAAGAAAAAATATCTAACATTTTACCTCACAAGTGATAAAACAGACATAAGAGGACCATTTTTGTGATATTTCCAAAGAATAAATGACCATTAAAAAGTAAGGATTTCCATTTCCATTGTCCTGGCTTTTCTGTCTGCAAACCAGGTATGATGATTTCCATCTCATCATTGCATCACACATGGGAGACATCAGCCCACATCCCACCAGGCTATTAGTCCTTATGTGTAAGGTAAGCATTTTGAAAAGAGGATGTGAAACCCCGATGCCCTGAATTAATGTACCAGCAAGGGCTTTATTAGCGAAGTCTGTGATCCATCTGAGCCGAAATGAAGCACGTTGAGTGAAAAGTCCTCACTGGTGACATTCTCAATGCTATTCCTGAGCATCTTGTTTTTCTCTTTTCCAGTCCATGGACGGAACATTCATCAGGTACAGAGGAAGGTAAATCGCATCTGCTGCAAGGCAAGGAGAGGGCAAGGAGGAAGCAAATGGGTAGTAAAATTCACCAGGTTAACAAAGAAACCTACAAATAATTTCAGCTACACGAATTTGACTCCAGATTTCTCCCTCTGTATGCTATTCTCATATTTATTCCTCAAACACATAGATTTGGGGTTTTTTTAAATGATGTAGTGGTGTACTGACTCCCACCTTATATAGACTTATTAACTACTAGAGGCCTGGTACACGAATTTGTGCGTGGGTGGGGTCTCTCGGCCTGGCCAGTGATCGGGGCCACCTGGGGGAAGGGACCGCGAGAGGTTGGCAGGCATGGGAGGTTGGCTGTGGGAACGCACTGACCACACATCATAGTGACCAGTCAACCGGTCGTTCAGTCAACTGGTCATAACGGTCACTTAGGCTTTTATATTTATACTAGAGGCCCGGTGCACAAAAATTTGTGCACTCGGGGGGAAGGGGGGGTCCCTCAGCCCGGCCTGTGCCCTCTCGCAGTGTGGGACCCCTCGGGAGATAACGACCTGCTAGCTTAGGCCTGCTCCCGGGTGGCAGAGGGCAGGCCCAATCCCTAGGTGCAGCCCCTGGTCAGGCTCAGAGCAGGGCCGATTGGGGAGTTGGGGCGCCACCCCCTGTCATGCACAGAGCAGGGCGATCAGGAGGTTGTGATGCCACCCTCAGTCACACTCAGGGTAGGGCCGATTGGGGGGTTGGGGCACTGCCCCCTGTCACACTCAAGGCAGGGTCGATGGGGAGGTTGCGGCGCCCCCCCGTCACGCACAGAGCAGGGCCAATCAGGGGGTTGGGGCGCTGCCCCCTGTCACACACAGAGCAGGGCCCATCAGGGGGTTGGGGCGCCGCCCTCTATCACCCACAGAGAAGGGCCCATCAGGGGGTTTGGGCGCTGCCCCCTGTCACGCTGATCCCGGTGCTGGGAGGCCTCGCAACTCCGCTGATCCCGGTGCTGGGAGGCATATTACCCTTTTACTATATAGGGTAGAGGCCTGGTGCATGTGTGGGGGCCGGCTGGTCTGCCCTGAAGGGTGTCCTGGATCAGGGTGGGGATCCCCACTGGGGTGCCTGGCCAGCCTGGGTGAGGGGATGATGGCTGTTTGCAGCTGGTCGCACACCCTTCAGGGTGGGGGTCCCCACTGGGGTGCCTGGCCAGTCTGGGTGAGGGGCTGAGGGCTGTTTTCAGGCTGGGGGTGACTGAAGCTCCCAACTGCTCCTTTTTTTCTTTTCTTTTCTTTTCTTTTTTTTTTTTTTTATTATGGGCTAGCTTTAGCTTTGAGGCTTGGCTCCAGCTCTTAGGCCTCTGCTGCTGAAAGTGGGTTTCTGGCCTTTGCTTACAATGTTGCGATCCTGCTGGCTGAAGCCAGGCGGACTAAAGCAGGTTTCTGGGGTTTTGTTTAGTTTCTATATTTGTTACATAGTTGCTTAGAGTTGCAGCTCAGAGGCCTGCAGCGGCAGGCGGGGAACGTTGGAGTCCTCTGTCACTGAAGCAAGCAAGCCTCATGTTAGTTTCAAGCTGCCTGGCTGCCGGCCGCCATCTTGGCTGGCAGTTAATTTGCATATTGCCCTGATTAGCCAATGGGAAGGGTAGCGGTCGTACACTAATTACCATGTTTCTCTTTTATTAGATAGGATAGATTGAAGATATAACCCCTAATTTTGCACCTAATATGCAAAATTCCAAATTTATGTAAAATATAAATTAGAAAGTAAATGGGCTACTGCAAAATTATGTACCCTAAGGAACTTTTCAAAGAGTTAGTACTCCTGATACATTTAAACCCACACCAAACAAAAGACAATGAAGTTCATGTCATTTGCTTGGCTTTTAGTCTAAAAGTAGTTGAACTTCTACCCAGGGAACACTGCAGTCCTCTTTTTGACCTTTATCCAGAAAGCATTAGGTAAGTGGCCTGTTTTAATAATGTAGCATGTTATGATCACAGGCTTGGATAGCCCACTGGTTGCATTATGAATGTATTAAATATAGTCACAATCAGGGTCACTGCCTCCACAGCAAAGGCACACGAGCAGCTTTGTCAGCATGTGCAGCCTTGTGGATACTGGCCCGTTGCTTCCTCCCATGCCCACATTTGGAAGTCTCTGCGGGGCTAACGGTGCTGAGATTACCAGTGGCATTTGCAACCGTGAACAATGGAAGTGAGTTTGCAGTGTGTCTGCGGGGAGAAAGGCATGGCTGTACTAAACGGGGAGACCAAGCAATCTCAGGTAAGGGGGCAGGGGTAGTCACCTAAGGGTTTTCTGTGATGAAGTTATAAATTCAAGGTAAAGCTTATTGTGGGTAACTTGGAAAGCAGAGTGAAATATAAAGGAGGAAGGAAAAGAAATCAGCCGTCCTCCCAAATCTAAAGTAATCTCTGTTAGCATTTTAGGTGCTTTAGAGTATTAACAACCAAACAGTGAAACCACTTTTAAACTGAGATGCCTTCTTACCGCAAATCTTGAGAAGTCGCAGCCACGGGTCTTCTTGGAGCAGAGCTGGTATCTGGGTGCTGTCATTTCAGCAAAGTATTCATGCAGGAAACCTTCATTTTTCCTCCTAATTGGCCACATGGAATTTTTTTTTCATATATAAGCTTTTTAAAGGAGGTGGGAAGTTCGCATTTGAGGATGGTGACCTGTCATGTCCTCTGGAGAGACTTGCTGTCAGGAGGCCTTGGAGAGAGCTGTGTGACAGAAGCCCGGTCTGTCCCTGAGGTGTCAGCTCTCCTGTATTTGGTGGGCTGTCTGCAGAGGGGGAGGGGCCTTCGGTGGCACTCTCATGCATGCATTCGTCCTCACATGTGTTAAAAATACATTAGATATAGCCCTGACTGGTTTGGCTCAGTGGATAGAGCAACAGCCTGCAGATTCAAGGGTCCCAGGTTCGATTCCGGTCAAGGGCATGTACCTTGGTTGCGGGCACATCCCCAGTAGGGAGTGTGCAGGAGGCAGCTGATCAATGTTTCTCTCTCATCGATGTTTCTAACTCTCTATCCCTCTCCCTTCCTCTCTGTAAAAAAAATCAATAAAATATATTTTAAAAAAAGAAAGAAAGAAGAAAATACATTAGACATAGCCCAGCCGGTGTGGCTCAATTGTTGAACACCAACCTATGAACCAGGAAGTCACAGTTAGATTCCCATTCAGGGCACATGCCTGGGTTGCAGGCTCGGTCCCCTGTGTAGGGTGTGCAGGAGGCAGCCAACCAATGGTTCTCTCTCATCATTGATATTTCTATCTCTCTCTCCCTCTGCCTTCCTCTCTGAAATCAATAAAATATATATTTAAAATAAATGAATAAATAAATAAGAAAATGCATTGAATATAAAACTTATAACCTCATTTTTTTCACATAAAATTGTAGCAAAGCCTTTTGTATATTATTGTAAACCATTCTTCAGAAGCATCATTCCAATGACATTTCCCATCACGCACTTCAGCACGTTCCCATTGTTGCTTTATATGTTTATGAGAAACATCCGTATACATATACCTTTGACCATATCTCTAGGATGTTGGGATAGAGTCCTGAGAGTGGGGTTAAATTTGGACTCATTGAAAGCTTTTGCTAACTATTTCTACTCCCATGAAAGTCCCACTCCTCTGCCATGCCTCAGGCTCTGAGTGCAGACAAGGTAACATTTAAAGGCACCTTATTTGGGAAAGTCCTAGTGGCAGATGGCACAAAGTGACAAAAATAAGGTGGTTTATTGGCACGATCCCTCTCAGTATCTTCACTTTACAGTCCTAATAATGGAGCACAATTCTGTTTGCGTTTCCACCTGGTGAGTTTGGCCTCAGAAACGCCTCACATAGCCAGTCAGTCCATGTTTTAAAAACATGGGTTCCAAGAACAGCATTCCAGAAGCGCCCCGGGTGTTAACATCTCTGGTGAAACCAGACTCACCATTTTCCTTGCGCTGTGTTGAATGTTCTCCTCGTTTTTACAAGGGAGCACCCTTGCATAGAAATGTACCACTACTCCAACCTGTCCACTTAAGAACTTGAACACTGAGTTTTTTTCACTTGCGTTTGAAAATAACACTGTGACCAAATCCTTGAAGGCCAGAGATTACAGGAACTGCTTCATTAACTATCCGTTGGTCTCTGCAGCTAAGGAGACTGCAGTCCTAGAGGCTGTTCCCGAGAGTAAGAGGAAAAGTGCCCCAGCGCCAGCCAGATCCAACTATTCAAGGCCACTGCATGCCAGACACAGGGTTAGCCACAAGGAGAACCAGGTCAGAACGTGTGTGTGGATCCGTGCAATTAGAAAAATGACCAAATGTTGACAGGTCAGCTGCAGTAATTTTGTAGCTGTGGGACAACAGCCTTATGAACTGACATACTGGCAGATTCTGTTCAAACTGTGGAGGGGACTGCAAGCAATCACTAGGAATACAGATGAACGATCTGTGGCCTAAAGAAGTCCCATCCCATGTACAAGATCACAAGGCTAGTTAGAGGCTATCCGGGTCTTTATCCAGGTCATCTGATAGCCAGCCCAGTGCTCCTTCTGGTCCTGCATCAGCTGTATCTCTGGCCATGTCCATGGGGACTTGGCAAGGCCCCCGGTGCTTGGCAGAACTGGTTAAGAGAGAAGCCTGGGTATGCGAGAAGACATCCTTTTTATTATGTTGCTGTCACCTGCACATAGTAGTGGGATTTTCTGATGCAGCCCAAACACAGACAGCCATCCACTTGTCTTCATTTGCATCTCTTAGGAGGAAATAAAATCATTTAAGAATTCCAGCCCCTTATTTATAACAAGCTCCTTCCTTATGCACGAAGGAATAGCTCCAAATCAAGATGCTTTCCCGATGAGATGCAAACCAGTGTGCAGTGAAACATGTAACCAGAGAGCTGTAATTTCCTGACCTCAGCAGCATTAAACCTCATCAATAGCATGCTAGTAGCTGGTTTCCATGTAATGGCATAAACACAGTTTTGCCAGTTCAAAGCACTTGGAAGTATTTCATTATGCCTTCTTCCTAGCTGGATGACACTGACATATGCCAAGTCTGAAATAATAACTAGCTTGTCCATCAACTAGTGATGTTTTAGATTTGTAAGAAGGCAGCTGGACCAAACAGTCTTTAGATATATGTCATCATTTCAGTTTTGCTCTAGGATCCAGGGTGGTAATGAGGGGCTCATGCCCATATGCTCAGATGCGGAAGCTTGGAATCAGGGGAAAGGGTGAATGTCCTCCTCATTTCTCCCTCCCTGGTTCCTCAGAGGTTGGATGTAGTTCAGTGGAACCAATACACATTAAAGCAGCGGTTCTCAACCTGTGGGTCACGACCCCTTTGGCGGTCGATCGAGCCTTTCACAGGGGTCACCTAAGGTCATCCTGCATATCAGATATTTACATTACAATTCATAACAGTAGCAACATTACAGTTATGAAGTAGCAACGAAAATAATTTTATGGTTGGGTCACAACATGAGGAACTGTATTTAAAGGGCCAGAAGGTTGAGAACCACTGCTAAAGGGATGGAACATGGAAGGTGTTCCCAAGGAGTTCAAGTTCCTGAAAATAAGATATAAATAACTTCAACTCTGAGCCAGAATGGCAGACGTGCCATTTGGTCTGGGGCAATGGAGGCAACTCTAGGGACCCCAGATTGTCTCCAGACCCACTCACAGGGTGTGGCCTTTGGCTCATTGTTGAGTTCTATTCTCTTCTGCCAGCTTCCTCGGCTTCACCCAGATCTCTGCTCCATCTTTACTTCGGTCTGGAAGTGGCCCTAATGGCCACTCTGACCCCTCTCTCCATATCACGGCATTCTTCCTACTTCTGCTGCTGGTTGGTTTCTATTCGAGGAGCCGGAAACTTACTTGTCTGGACAGTTTTTGCATACCAGGCCACCAGATGCCCATGCCTACTTTAGCCAGCATTGTAGAACTGGCAGAGGGGCATTGGGAGCTGTGGGCAAGGTGTTACCGTTAGACTTGGGTGTGGTTGCGCTGATGCTCTCAAGTATACCTCTAGAGGGAATGGAGTTTAGATTTATGCCAATTGACCAAGGAATTGCCTCTATGCCGGAGGCACATGTTGTGAAAGGCTTTTATCTGGTCACAGGCCACTGGCTCTATATCCTTTCACGGTCTCTGACTCTACCATGCCATGGGCAAGCAGCCTAACAACTCATTGCCTCCAAATACTTTCCTTTATTTCAATTTTGTGTCTTCATTTGAATGACTCATCACTCCATTCTCAACGTGGCTCTATCACTCGGTCTGTGTCCTCCGAGGCTTTCTCAGAAAAGCCTGTGCTCTCAGCTTTCATAACTGCAGACTGACCTCCATCATATGAGTAGGCCTCACCCAATCAGTTGAAGGCATGGACAGAACCAAAGGCTGACCTTCCCTCAGAAAGTCAGAATCCCCCTGCCAAACAGCCTTCACACTGGACATCAGCTCTGCAGATACTGGACTCGCTAACCTCCCTAGTCAATGAGCCAATTTCCTATAATCTGTCCCCAATGCATCCTATTGGTTCTGTCTCTGGAGAACCCTAAAACACTCCCCTAAAAGAAATCCTGCACCCCTTAGCAGTCATTGCCAACCCCTCCCCCTCCAGAGCAACCACTATATATTTGCCTATTCTGGATATTTTATAGAAATGGAATCATACACTATGTGATCTTCTGTGACTGGTTTCTTTCACCTAGAATAATGTTTTTAAGGTTTTGCCTAGAGGTAGCATGTATCACTACTTCATTTCTTTTTATTGCCAGATAACATTCCATTGTATGAACATAGCAACATTTTAGTTCTCCATTCACCAGTAGATACATATCTGGGTTGTTTCCATTTTTTTGGCCATTATGAATTGTACTGCCATAAACACTTATTGACAGGTTTTTTTTCGATAGACACGTGCCTTTTTTTCTCTTGGGTATAGACTGAAAGTGGAGGAATAGAATGTTTAACAAAAATATCTTGATCATTTTAGCAGCAATGTACATGAGTCCCAATTTCTCCACATCCTAGTCAACACTTCCATTGTCTATCTTTGTTATGGTAGCCATCACAGTTGTGAAGTGGTATCTTACTGAAATCTTGATTTGTATTGCCCTCAGATTGTCTAATCCTTTTGGTTTCTTCTTTGACCCATTGGTGATTTAGCACTGTGCTGTTGAATCTATATTTTTGTGCATGTCCTAAATCTCCTTTTCTTCCTGATCGATTGACCTGTTTTCATAATGAAATATCCCTCTTTATCCCTCATTTTTAAAAATTTTATTGTCTATTTTTATCTAATATTAGTGCAGTCAGTGCAGCTCTATTGTGACATTTGTTGTTGTTTTTTGTTTTGTTTTAGTTTTTTGTTGTGTGTGTGTGTGTGTGTGTGTGTGTGTGTGTGTTTTGGCCTGGTATATCTTTGTCCAACCTATATTTTTAAATTAAAATCTGTGTCCTGTAGAGAGCATAAATTTTTAGTCCAATCACAAAAATCTCTTTTAATTGAGCTGTTTAAGCCATTCACATTTAATGTTATTTGTGATATTGTTAGTGCAAACCTCTCAGGTTGCAATTTGGGAAAACTGGCCTCAGAGGATGTCCACAGACAACTCTTGGGAAAGGCTTCCTTCCACAGTCAGATACACGTGGAAATGCTGCATTCTATCCCCTTTGGACACTCACCATTTAATCGGCATCTGAAAGGTTCTGAGTCTTGCAGCAATAACTCTTAAGCTTTGTTTAATGCAGCATTTCTCAAACTTACTTGATCTCAGAACTCTTTTGCAGAAGAACAAATCTCAGGAGACACGGATGTTTCATGGAGCAGTTGGGGAAACATAGTGTTTAGAATGAAATTAATTTCATTCAAAAATCTTTCCTGTATATCAAGAAGAAGAAGATATTTCTTACTTGTGCTTAAATATTCAAACAGGGTTTCTGTCACCAGGTGAATTTTCTCATGTCATCAAACCCAGGCAACTTCAAAGGGCCATTGCTTTCTAGAACTTCTTCCAGGTCCCCTCCCTGCAGCAGCCACAGGTTCTACCAGGGGATGTCCCTTCTGGCGCCCAGGACCAGCGGGTGCCACAAGCAGACACAGTCAAAGGCAAACCAGGGCTTTTGAATTTAACCACCTGTGGTACTCAAAGCAAATCTGGAATCTATTTCAAAAAGCTCACAATTAAGTAGGAGAAACAGGCTTGGGAGGGAGTGATCGATGTGATAAATCAGGAACTTCTATTGTCACCACGGACACCTGTGATGACTTCTCTTCTGCCCTGTTCACCAGGAGGGACAGAGGGCTGGGCACGCGGCCTCACTCACCTGGACCAGCTTGTCAGAGCAAAACCGTCTATGCTGCTGTTTTGAAAATTCCGCCAGCGTCATGGTTTCATCCCTTCCATTGGCAGAGGTACGTTTGGATTCAGGGCTCCCGGTGGCTCCACCTACCTTCTCAGGAGTCTCACATGAAGCCTCCTGGCTGAGGGGGCCCCTTCCTCCCTGTGCCCCAGGTTGGGGCTTTCCTGCTTTGGTTCTTTTCTAGAGGCTGTGGCGTCTACACGAAGCACCGTCATTCTCTTTCTTTCCTTAGCTTCTCAACTGTCCTGTCAAACAAACAGGGAGAATAGGGCCTCTGGTCCTGGTACCCGGTCCCAGCCTGAAATATACACCCTCTCTCCCCGGTAGTAACATGGTGGTGGCAGGCTGCTAAGAGCCCAGGGAGAGAGAACTTGCAAGCTTCTCACATATGCATAAGCTCTGATTCAGGAGGACAGCAGGTCACTGGGAAAAGGATCTGACTTAAGAAACCAGAGCCAATATTCAAGAGTTGAATCTCCGGTCTGAAAACAGAGGACAGAGTGTTTTTTTGTTGTTGTTTTAAATATGTTTTTTATTGATCTTTAGAGAGAGGAAGGGAGAGGGATAGAGCGATAGAAACATCATCAATCAGCTGCCTCCTGCACACACCCCCACTGTAGATTGTGCCTGAGCATGTGCCCTGACCAGGAATCGAACCAGAGGCCTCTTGGTCCCTGGGTTGGTGCTCAACCCCTGCGCCACACTGGCCTGGCCAGAGTGCAGGGTTTAAACAGTCTTCTTCTTTGGGACTCAATCCCCAAACAGAGCTGCCACTGCCCACACCTCCCATAGCTCAAAAGTGACTTAGCTAAAAATATAAAAGTTATTCCTTAAGTGATAAAATCAAAACTAAAAAAAAAAATAAAATAAACACACCCATAGAAATAACTAAACTCTGGAAATAATAGTTGCTTAAACATTTGTATTTTTATTGAACTTTTTTTTTTTTAAATTTCTGCCCGGTTACAATTAAATAGGAAACCGCAATTACAATTCACAAACTGTGGCATGAAAAATAACACACATCCCATCACCCATCAGGAATGCCACCAAGCCCTTTCCATGTTTCTCAGTCAGAGGAGGCCATCACACAAGTGTCAAATACGAGCACTGTCATTTTTTCTTAGGAGGGGAAGAACATTAATCCCGGCAGCACGTTACCATTCCAGGAAGCGGTTCTGATACTGCGAGTTGCAGGGATAGAAACCATAACCAGCGTGGAGGGTGTTTCTTTGGGGGGCCAGGGACTACTTGGCGGGAAGACTCCCCGTGTGCTTAGGGACCTGCCTGTCGCCTCCGCTGGCTGAGTCTTCCCAGGTGTGGAAGGAGAAAGGACTTCCTGCACAGAGGGTGCAAGTTCCCGGAGTCCCGGAGAGCAGAGTGTTTTCTGTATCTTCACCCCTCCCCCACCCTGGGGCAAGGTCTCAAGCTTTTCTAGAGCTGCTTTCGGTCACATGACCCTCGACTGCATGGTCTTTTTACTTAAACACATGTGACCGCAAGATTTCTTCTTACTCTGCTTCTCTAGGGTTCGGATGACAGCACAAAACATCACTTGGTGAAAAACTGATATTAAGAACGTGGACATTTATGTTCATAATAACAGCACACACTCTTCAGGGTATGTCACCCAAAGGGGCATTTTTTTTTTTTCATTTAATATGGTCCCAGGAGAATTAGCTCAAAGTCACACACTTAAGAGTCTTTACAAAAGACGGGGCAAAATCCGTTAATTTGACATTTTAGGAACTGTCTCGTGCCAATTAAAAACTTTTACGATTCAACGGTCCACAAAGCAATTAACCATTAGCATTCAGTTGACACATACACACACACGCCCATGCACACACACGAGAACTGTGACAAAAGGCTCAACCAGACTATTTTTGTGACTGTTCTCAAGAGAGCAAAATCTCAATTTTGAGGTGTCATATTCAAGTATTTAAAAATGGACAGTCTGATTCCACGTGGTTTTCTGATCATCAGAAATCACCCTTGTTTAACTGGAGATTCTGGAATTGGTCAAGTTAACTCCTGGGGCACAAAAGAGTCTACAAAAATTGATTCGTGATTTTCTGTGATGCAGCCACTTGCTTGTTGACACTTTGTGGACCGTGGCATTCCAAGAGTTAATACTTTGTGAAAGAATACGACCAGCGGACTCGCTTTTCCTGCCTCACACGGGTGAGAACAGTCTTGCACACTTTCGATCAGCACGCAGAGGCGGCAGATGTAAATGGTCCCTCACATCCCTCAGACGAGAAGGTGTTACTGCTGCTTGGCCCTAGCTGGGAATCGAAGGGACAGCAATTTGTTTGGTTTGCTTCTTACGTTTTGCTTTGTGGAGATTTTTAAAACAAGTTTTCCTAGTTCTTGGCAGAAGACCGACCAGTCAGAGCCTCTGTATTTATAAATAACCAATGGGGGATTATGCTCTCCAATTAGGCCATTGACTATCTGAAGGCCTGACAGCCAGATGTGGAGGCTTGCCAAGTGCTCTGCTAAATTTCACAGACTCTGTCCTAGAAAAAAGAGCACTCACTCTGAGAGCTCTCTGAGTGTTTCAGAACTGACTCCTGATTATCTTAAGCTGTTGAAAGACTCGGGCCCTGCCAGTGTGGCTCAGTGGTTGAGCACCGACCCATGAACCAGGAGGTCATGGTTCTATTCCCGAGCAGGGCACATGCCCGGGTTGCGGGCTTCATCCCTAGTAGGGGGGATGCAGGAGGATCAGATCAATGATTCTGTTGCATCACTGATGTTTCTCTCTCTCCCTTCCTCTCTGAAATCAAAAAAAAAATTTTTTTTTAATAGAAAGACTCAGGTTTTCAATGGACTCGCTAACGCTTCGGCCTCCTGCTAAAGAACCCTAACCCCAGACCTCCATCGGTGCATCACCAGTGACCACAAACGGTCAGCGAGGAACACTGTGCTCGGCAGTAGTGACAGGTGGCAGCGAAAAGGAACAACCCCACACCCTGCCCAGCGGTTCACAGGCAGGGCCTTTCGTCAGAAGGAGAGGCGTCGGTGCCTGCGTGCACCTTGCAGACTACTGGCAACCTCTACAAGCCAACCCTTACCCCATGGGCAGACAGGTCTCTTTTTCGTTTTTTAATCTGCCAAGGATTACAGAGTAAAGAATGAACAGAAAGGTCTTATGCTAAAAGAAGCAGTCAGCCCCGTCTTGGCACAGTTCTCATGCGAATATTGCACCCAGTGTTAACTAACGCTAGAAGCTTCCAACTGTATAAATTTAAATGTCTTTGCATATTATAAAAATAAAGATAAACATGTACATATTTTACACTAGTTGCGGAACAGCAATGAATGGTCAGGCGCGCCCTCGTTCACATTGACCAGAACTGAAATCTGAGTGCTCTAAATACTGCCACCTGCGCTGGAACTATGGCTTATATGTGCACAGAAAACAAAATCCCTGAGAAGCCATTCAACTTTTTTTTTTTTGTCTTTTCTTTTCTTCAAGTAGCGCTCTCCTTGGAGGATCACAGTTCTGAGGTTTAGGTTGTAAAACACTTGCTCTATATTCTCCCTCCCGACCTCCCCCGGCCCCTCCCCACCTCGTGGGCAGGCCAGGCGGGCTCCCTCCTCTGAGAGCACCCTGAGCCGTGAGCTCAAGTTCACGACACACAGGGAGTGTGGAGGGTTACCAGGTACGAAACATGGTCCAGGTGAGTCTCTTCACGGAAATTCCACAGCCATAAAGGTCACTGGTTTCTGTGCTTTTCACCAACGTTCTTCCTACGTGGGTGGGTGAGAAGAAAGCACAGGAATGACAACAGGCAATGGTATTCTCAACGATAAGCACAGGAAGCGATGCTCTAAATCTACTTTGCACGGATTTTATTTCTATTTCTAGAGCATCTTACAGTTGCCTAATCATGTTCCTACCAAGGAAAGAGTCCTTTCTCGAGACACCTGACGGACATTTCTGTGACATGAGGCTCAGACATAGAGACGAGGCCAATGACATAGAAGCACTTACTCCACTGCAGTCTCGGTTCCCTGGGTCTGTAATTAAGAACCCCAAGCTCTAAACACATCACTGCCCCCTGGCCAGGAACTCACACGGACACACGCTAAATAAATAACCCTCTAGGACAGTGATGGCAAACCTATGACACGCGTGTCAGACAGAGGTGACACACGAACTCATTTTTTTGGTTGATTTTCCTTTGTTAAATGGCATTTAAATATATAAAATAAATATCAAAATATAAGTCTTTGTTTTACTATGGTGGCAAATATCAAAAAATTTCTATATGTGACACGGCACCAGAGTTAAGTTAGGGTTTTTCAAAATGCTAACACACTGAGCTCAAAAGGTTTGCCATCACTGCTCTAAGGGTACGGATGTATACTAAAGAATAAGAAGAATTTTACTTAAAGTGTTGTAAACAAGGCTGTTGAACTACACTCAGGAGCCGGATGAATATAAAATGAAGAAAGGGCTGTGTCTTCAGTTAACTAAACGAAGTGACCTTCAATTCAGACAAAAGAGGGGGAAATGGCAAATGTCCCCCTCCCTTATTTCAGCTTTCCTACAAAGGCAAGCTGTGATGTTTTAAGAACTGCTTTAGCAACATTTAGAAAAACATACGAAGACATACAGGGGTTAGGATTCCCCTCCCTCCCCCTCCAACCTCCACCTCTCCTAAGGCTGCTTGATCTCAAGGAAACTGATAATTCAGTATCTACCTAAGACATCTCTCCAGCCCATACAAGAATCTGCTGAACATAATAATAATGTCACCAAAAACAGACACCTTCCATTTACTAACAACATACTACACGCCGGGAAGAGCACCGTCCACTGTCGAGCATTATTTCACGAATCATCAGCTCCGCTCATCCTGCCAGGTAAGCACGTTTCCCCTGCATTTTACCAAGATGCAAACCACACCAGAGAGCGGCAGGGCCAGGCCTTCAAAGGAGTTGCCTGACCCCAGCCTGTGCTGCACGGGTTGGAATATTCAGGGCCCCAGGACAGTCTCCGGCTTCTATGGCACTCAGCCACGAGGACCCTTTGAAGGCCTGTTAATATAGTAACTTCGGCCCTAGCCGGTTTCACTCAGTGGATAGAGCGTAGGCCTGCAGACTGAAGGGTCCCAGGTTCGATTCCAGCCAAGGGCACATACCTGGGTTGCAGGCTCGCTCCCCAGTAGGGGGTGTGCAGGAGGCAGCTGATCAATGATTCTCTCTCATCATTGATGTTTCTATCTCTCTCCCTTCCTCTCTAAAATCAATAAAAATATATTTAAAAAAAAATAGTAACTTCACAGTAGAGAAAGATTTGAAGACTGCCTGAAATTCAAGTAATAATACAGTACATCTAACTGTAAAGAGGACGGCCTCGTGAAAACACACGTTTCAGCCAAGCAGTTAATTCTGGCGCTGGGAGACGTGGGTTCGTGCGAGAGAAGCGCTACGTAAATGTTTTGTTCACGGAATCCAAGAACCTGCGGAAATGCGGACAGCTGTGTCTGGCTGTCGGCTCCCCTGAGCCACACGTGAGATTGAGAAACACAAGAATCCCTCATCGGGGCACCCACAGGGGGTTCTCCAGCGCGGAAGGGAGTGAAAGGAAAAGCGGTGTGAACATTTCCCCACATGAATACCACTCTTCCTGTTCGGGCTCTTAGAGAAAAAAAATCCCTCGAGTCACGCTTCCCCATCTCAGTTAGCTTGTCCTCACCCATCAATCAAGATCCGCTCAAGTTCCTAGAACTTCTCCCAGCTCTGGCTGGTGTTCTTTCTTCCCTGTGCCTACAGGACTTTGCTGATCCACCGGTCAGCAGGTATCACACGTTAGTTGTAATTACTCACAAGACTGCCTGGTTGTAGCTTTGGTTCCCATTCTCCCCAAGGAGGCTATTAGATTCTTGAGGCCAGAGTCTAACTCAGTTATTTCTGCGTCAACACCTGGCACAATGCCTCGCAGAGGTTAAACACTCAACAAAGACCCGCTGAATGAATGATTGATAAGACGTGATGAAAAAGTCACTGGTAAAAAATAGCCAAGCTACTGTGAGCTCACTGCTATAATGGAGGTGTACAGAGGTATTGAAGAGATGTGAAGGAAAGAGCGACCGGTGAGTTAGAAGGGCTGATGGCTTCTCAGAGGTGACACATGGCCTTGGCCTTAGGAATAATGGGCCTTCACTGGGTGGGAGGGAAGGGGTGGCAGCCAGCTGAGGCCTGAGACCCAGCCCGGGGCGCAGTATGGCTGACCGCTCCCACAGTAAGAGGGTATGGGAGTCATGCCCAGGATTTAAACCTGAGACTATAATCACTAGGAAGCCATTCAAGGCTTTTTCATAAGGAGAGAAGTAACAGGGTCTCACACTTGAGTTGAGACCTAATCACAGAAATCTTGGCAAAGGCAGGTGGATCCAGAGAATAGCGTGGGTCGAAGAGAAAGTTACACGGCGGGGTCCACTCCTGTTGCGACACGCGGATATGACCGTAGAAGTTGTGCACCTGGAGAAGGGGGGCGGGGCTGAGGCTGACGGATCCCTAGCTTCACAGATGGGTGCAAAGCACAGGCTGATGAAGGGCTTTGGGGGAGAAAGGCAATAATTCACACCCATGATGCCTACATCCAAGGGGGTTGCCAGGTAGGAAGTTGGAAACAGAGGCCTGGAGAAGGGAGAGATCAACTGGGGGGGGGGGGGGGGGTCGTCTGAGACCGAGCATCCTCACGGGTTATTGAACACGCATTCCTGGAATGTATGTTATTGAAGGTATTGAGAAGCTTAGCCCCAAACTGAAGCCACACCATGACGTGGTAGCCACGCCTTTTACTTCCTGTATTCTGAAGTTGTGACATCGGGATCTTGCTGCCCCTGGAGGGGCTGCCCCCCCAGTGGGAGCCAGTTGCCAGAGATGGTAAACAACTCAAATGTGAGTGTACTTCTCAAATGCAAACCGGACCCCACAACCTCCTCACTCTCTGGGCCACCATCCACCTGCCCCAAACACTGCAAAGGTCGCAGACAACCAGGGACAGTCCTAGGCCCCAGAGCCCCCTGAAACTATCCCATCTGGCCAGTGCTAAGCCTGCCCCTCTGCCTTCCCACAGAAACCACAATACAGGCCCCTGCCCAGTCCCTCCCTCTCTCTCCGCCTTGTGACTGACCCGGTGATTCCCCATGGAGCTCCCCGCCCAGACCCCCCGCGGCATGTCTGTCCTCTAAGGAAATGTGAGTAATCAACTACCTTTTCAATGGCAGCCGTTTCCTGATCTGCTGGCCTTACTATACCTCCAATGTTCTATTAATACACTATATTTTGAAACCAATGTGGAAGGAAGAGCTTGCTGTGAAAACAGCACCGACTGGGAGCCACGATGCAGATTTCAGCCCAGCGGCGCCTCAGTAACTGTGTGTGGGCTCAGTGCTCCGGCCTATGGAACTCACAGGGCTGTCGGGAGGAGCGAAGGAGTCGGGGTCCCCTCCGAGGAGGTTATCCAGTCACGGCAGGCATGCGTGACTACAACACGAAAGAAATGCTACCGCTCACCTCTTAGCTCCTGAAGCCTGGGCTGGGTATTGATGCCCACTGGTAACTGCAGGCGGCCTCACCAACAGATCCTCGTGCATCCTACCCGGGCCCCTTCATGGGCAAGGCAGGGGAGGGAGGCCAACACCCTCACCTACCTATCCCGCACTCATGTGTACCTTCCGTGGGCAGGCACCTCCATTAACAAGCTAAACCCTGCTAGTAAGTCAGAGGGTGGATTTTACTCAAGTATCCCTATGTGTATTATGAAATTTTTTTCATTATTACCTGTATGTGCCACCCCCAGCGCACACCACTAATAATTCTGAGTAGAAATAAGAGCAACTGAATTTATTGAGCATTATTTACTCAGTGCAAGGAACAATGCTAAATGCTTTCCCTATGATAGTCTCTCTTATTATTTTTTTTTATTGATTTTTTTACAGAGAGGAAGGGAGAGGGACAGAGAGTTAGAAACATCGATGAGAGAGAGACACCGATCCGCTGCCTCCTGTACACCTCCCACTGGGGATGTGCCCGCAACCAAGGTACATGCCCTTGACCAGAATCGAACCCAGGACCTTTGAATCCGCAGGCCGACGCTCTATCCATTGAGCCAAACCGGTTAGGGCTGTGATAGTCTCTCTTAATGCTCCCAGTAACCCCAGGAGATTAGCGCTTCTGTAATCTGCATCTGACAGATGCTACCTCACAGCTAAACAAGTCAAGATTCCAACTCAGGAAGTCAATTCCAGAGCCCATCAAAGTGCCCTGAGAAAATAAATACAAACACGGCTTTTAGAAAGCTATCGGCTGTGCTGATCAACTGAGCTTTTCCTGATGTTATCATCTTGCCTAATATTGGAGTAATTTTTTTAGATGACTTCTTTTTTTCCAGTAAGGATCTGCTGACTGATATATTCCGGATTACAGTGAATTGGGTGAAAGAATCAAGCACTTTCCTTATCCTTAATTCCCAAATGGGTCTTGATTCTGGACAAGTAAAAGATTTGTAATCCGTCCTGCTCAATACAATCTCTTCATCCCAAACCCAATCCCCCCTTTGCCCCTAAACTCTCTGAGTCGGTAGTTCAGAAACCCTCTCTGCTTCCCAGAGACTTACCCTTCAACACTGGTGCTCCTAAAGTCAGAGTGGGCACAGTAAAAATGGTGGCATAAGGGAAAGAAGCACTATCTTTTCCACTTAATTTTCCAAGAAAGTATGGAGATACCTAAGCAGAGAGGGAACAAATGCCATATCAATGTGGCTGACGGGAGACTCCATCATCACAGAAACACTCCTGCTCCTCACCTGTAAAGGCGGCAAGGCAAGGAGCTGCAAAGAACAGCACAAGTCAATGCCCATCAACCTGCTCCACACCCCAGGCACACTCCGCACGCAGCCTGCCCCGCCCTCCGCATTTAAAAAATTCGGTGATCAGTGAGAAAGTCCCCACTGTGATAAAGCCAAATTTATCTCATCCCATTGTTCAAAGGAATTTTTTTTAATCGAGTTCATATTAACAAATCTGAGTGCGATGAAACATCCTTTGCCTGTTTAGTTGGTGAGATACAGGCCACAGAGTCTGCATCCTACTTTTTATAAAAGGCTATTTCGATTGGTCTTGGATATCCTTGTCATAACAATATAACGGCCAACATTCCTATGCAAAGGAATCACTATATTTTTGAGAATACTTACAACAGTGCATAACTAGAATTTTACTGGGATCTTGCTTGAATGGAACGCTCCAGTATATACACAAGAGCCCACGTTTAAAAGGCAGTTTTGAAGTGCGGTACCTCAACCTTGCCTCCTATTATTAGTAGTACTTTTTGGAAAAGGAGAATGCTCAGCCCAACAATTTTCAAACTGGCCCATTTTTTTCTCGCTCTGTAACACACAACCTGCCAAAATCAGAACTGAAGGTCCTTTTTCAGTGCTACCACCCCACAAATGACGGAGCCCAGACAGACAAGTACCAACACAAGAGAGATGGCAGCTGTTGGGAAATAAAAATGATAGATTCCCATTTCCTGTACATTCAAGGATCAGCCCATTAACAAACCACAGGGAAGAACATGGGCTGCACTCCAGCACAGAAGGTAAAGCATTTTCATGTGCTAACCTGTTGAATTCTACCTTTTACAGGAAAATCAGAAGATACACTGGGGTATCTGCCTGGAGAGCAGGGGGTGTTGTCCTACACGTCTTTGGAAATGAGAAAGAGAAACATTCTATAGGGAACCTAAAAATGAAATACACAGGCTGCTTTTTGCCCAAAGTTTGTACCTTCCCTTCAGAATTGGAATTTTAAAAGGCTCAACATGCATAGCAACAGGATGGAGACGGGAATTCCCAAATAAACACTTTTTCAATAAAATTTAACCATTATCCATCTACCTTCTCCTTTCTTTTCTGACTGAAAGTGTATTTTTGTCCCGTATGACTCCTAACGTCCAAGGCTCAGCATCCCTTTAAAGCCTGGGGGTCGGCTGGGCTGCCGTTCAGGAGCCCTGAAGGGTAGACATATGTGGGGGTGGGGGTGTTCCTTCATGAGGTGCTGGCCCCCCCATTCACAGTGTGCACACATGAAATCACCAGGATGCATACTTTAAATATCTTACAACTTTATGTGTCAATCACACCTCAATAAAGCTGAAAAGACAAAGACCAGTGTCTGCCAAGGGTTAAGGGGGGGAGGCACAGAGAAGTTTTAGGGCGAAAAAATCTTGTGTACGACACTGTAACATGTATAATATATGTCATTATACACTTGTCCAAACCCACAGAATGCACAGAGTGAACTCCAATATAAACTGTGGACTTGGTGATTACGTGTCAGCGCAGGTCCATCAATAGTAACAAATGTGCCCGCTGATGGGGATGGGGATGGGGATGGGGATGGTGGGGAGGTTGTGCATGTGCAGAGGCAAAGGGCATATGGGATCTCTCTGTACCTTCTGCTCAATTTTGTTATGAACCTAAATGGCTCTAAAAAATAAAGTTTATGTTTGAAATTGCTATCTATACTTAAAAAAAAGACAAAAACAAAAAACAACTTCCCTCCAAGCAGCTCTAATTCCCCTCTTTGTCCAGTAAACTGGCGGCGGGGGTGGGGGAGGAGTGGGGGGTGCAAGTCAACTCACTGCCTTTAGACTGAACGGGACCAGGGATAACAGGTGTTTATAAGAATTTCGTTAAAACTACAAATCTGTTTAATGCCATCACAACAGGCAGCAAAGCCATTCCTGAGCGTGCTACTACAAATGTGTATTGACTGCAGGGAGCTAGGTGTTATGCCAAGCACAAGTGATCACAAACGGGCCGGAAGTTTCTCTTTGGAGTGTTGAAAATGTTCTAAAATTAAACTATGTTGTCAGTTGCAAATATCTCCATCATCTCTGAATGGGCCAGTTTTATGGTATGAAAGTCTACCTCAACAGAGCTTTCAGAAATGTACCCTTAAGAAGGTCAGAATTTTTTAGAGCAAACTTGCTACTGGATAAATTTTCATCTCAACTCAAATGCAAATCTTTGAAAATCAGCCCCAAAGGGCAAAGTATGGAAATGGCTTGTATCTCTCTCTGACAGTCAGCCCCGCGGTGTCCCCCGGGAGGCGTCCCCCTGGAGGCCGAGGTGCAGGAGCAGTGATACTTCATTTCCTCCAGGACAGGTAACCTCTCGCCGGGGCAATGTCTGTCCAGACCTCAGCCACCAAACACAGAGACAAGCCAGAATAAATCACTCCCTACTCTTTGTTCTCTGTCTCTCCCGACTCGGGAAGAAAACACCTAGAACATTTGTAAATGAGCAATGGAAAAGCTTAGAATTCATAAGGAATATCCGATCAAATCACAGTCCTCAGTGGATTTTCTTATAAAGCTCACTGAGCACCACCGTGTACACATGGTCAAAAAAGAGCTTGGAATGTCCTTTGAAAAACCACGCTAAGGTCTAGATCTGTGACCCAGAGAGCAGGGTGATTACTCTGGTCTGCCTGGGGCAGCTCTGGTTAATGCCTGGCATCCTGGTGTAATAATTAGGAACAGCCCCCCTTCCACTCTCAATCCTTCCCTGATTTGAACAATAAATTATGTTCAGCTCTAAAAGTGAACTGGGGGCGGAATGGGTGTGCTCATGCAGGCAGCATGGCTCAGTTTTGCTCAGCGAGGCCCCTGGCCAGGGGGCCCTCCCTCAGAGCCATCCACCTGCATTTTATGGGATGACAGAAGTCAAAGATCACTCTACAGTGACCTGCTTAAGTTAACTTGGCTGGAGTTGCAAGGCCGGTGCAAGAGCCCCTGTCTCTGTTTCTCCTGCCCATTTGGGCCCCAAGTCTAACTCTCAGGCTCAGCCCACAGCTGTGCTGATGTAATGCCCACCTCCTGTAACAGCTTTCCTCATTGTCTCCTAAATCTCCTGCTTCCAATATATTGTCATCTACTTGTAAGTTAGACCTCCCACTGGGCCTGGCCTGGATGTGTTTGTTTTCACAGATTTCCTTCATTTAGAATAGAGACCTACACTCCAAACCTGCCATCCACTGTATGAGGCCTTCAAAAAAAAAAAAAATCCATTTCAAAATAAAACCATTCACAGAGCCAGGCCAACAGCAGTTCAGTCCTAAAGGCATTCCCTCCAGCATCTAGATGTCTGAGGCGAGGCGGCTCTGGTTACTCAGGACTTTAAAGACCTGTTCATTTGGGTATAATAAACTGTGGGAGAGACGGGCTGATAGCATTTTTCCAGGTTGGTGTAAGTGTCTTTCTGTGGCAGGACAACAAGAAGCCCCTGGGAAAACACCGATAAAGCTGGCTCCGGGCCACGGCGGTTTCTCCTGCAAATGGATATGTGAGTCCTAGCTCTCTCCTGCCCATTAAATGCCACGTGGCTAGGGCAAAGCAATAGGCTAATGCCTCTCCTGGCTCAGGAAAGTCTACACCAATGCAAAGTGTATTGAACAACTGTTTCTCCCGCTCCCACACCTGCTGTGTCGGTACTGTCCCCGTGTCCTTACCCCAGTGTATCTGAAAGAAAGGGACCCGTTCAAAGACCAGAAAATTTCTGTGGTCTGATAGGTTCAGGACTGGGGATTTTCTGGTTAATATGAAGATACTGTGTAATTCGACTTAATATTTAAGAAGCACTTCAAGATCTGACAATGTCTTAAGGGCATATTGGCGAGGCATCACGCTGTCTCTATTCGTGTTAGCTAAAACAGCATTCTGAATATAATGACATTAGATATGCGTTTCTGTGAGTGTTCCTATTTCCCAGGAAAGAGGGATTGGAGATGTTCTGTCTAATGAGCCAAATGAGCGTTGACACTGAAGGCCCCTCCCTCTGCAGAGAGCCCCCCAAAGGCAGGAGAGCCAACACCCCAGGGACACAACTCTCCCCAACCCAGCCTGGTAGCAAGCTTCTCCAGAGGAGATGACGGGTCACCATCCTCACATGTGAACTGCCCAACCTCCCTGTAAAAAGCTTATATATGAAAAAGAATTCTATGTGGTCAACTAGGAGGAAAAATAAAGGTTTCCGGAATGAATACTTTGCTGAAGTGACAGCACCCAAGATACCAGATCTGCTCCAAAAAGACAAGTTTTGTGGTAAGAATGCATTTCATCTCAGTTGAAAAGTGGTTTCACTGTTTAGTTCTTAATACTACCAAAAAAAAAAAAAAGAAAAAAAAAAGAAAGAAAAAAGGATGAGTTTTATCTATAATACTAAGTAACATTGTATCCAAAAGTTAATTCAGCCCTAGCCAGTTTGGTTCAGTGGATAGAGCGTCGGCCTGCGGACCAAAGGGTCCCAGGTTCGATTCCGGTCAAGGGCATGCACCTCAGTTTGGTTGCAGGCTCCTCCCTGGCCCAAGCCCTGGTCAGGAGGCAACCAATTGATGTTTTTCTCTTTCCCACTCTCTCTAAAAATCAATGGAAAAATATTGAGTGAGGATTAAAAAAAAAGAAGTTAATTCACACAAGTGCATTCTCCATCTTTAAGTCCCTTTTGGGGAAGATGAGAGCAGACAACACAGCCTCTGACTACCAAGGACTGATACAGAACCAAAGGCCCAGAGGAAAAGTAACCTACTACCGCTTTCCCGCAAGCTTTTCTTATTTAACTGGAGGCCTGATGCACGAAATTCGTGTGAGAGTACACCTTCCTTCCCCTGGCTGCTGACACTGGCTTCCCTCCGACACCCCGGACCCAGGCTTCCCTCTCGCCGCTGGCAGGCACCTGGGACCAGGGCTTCCCTCGCAGCCTGGCTTTGTCCGGAAGGACGTCTAGTCTAATTAGCATATTACGCTTTTATTATTATAGAGGGGCACTCACTGTTCCCTGACGTGAGGGCCCAATTACTTCTGCAATGACAGAATTAAGACTACCCATGAAAACAATGCTTTGATTGCATTTAGCTGCAAAAATGAATTATACACGTTTGATGAGTGAACTGTATGGCATATAAATGATATCTCAATAAAGTTGTTAAAAATGCTCTGACTTTTTTTTTTTCAGCAAAGGTTAAAAAAAAAAAATCACAAATAAGAAAAAAAATAAAAGCTCCTAGTTTGCTACATAAGCCAGTGTTGATGTCCCCTAGATAACTAGGTCTGTTCTGGGGGGTGGGGGAGACACTTTATAAGGTCTGTTGAGATATACTTGACCTTGGCTTTTTGTCATCACAACTACTGAGGCAGGATCAGGAGTGAGGGGCAGGGGCTACCCCGTTCAGAACTCACTTGGAACAGGGGCTGATCACAGTCGGTGTAGGTGGGTAAACCAAGGCAACATTCACTCGCTCACTGCCGTTCTTGGGGCAAATGATCTCGGCCACTCCTTCCGGTCTGGGCTGACTCAGCAGCTCCCCTGCAGGAGGAGAGAGAAAAATGCATGAATGAGATTTGCCTTAACAAGGGGACCATCTGACAGAGGAACAGAGCTGGGGATGAAGGAAGCAAGGAGAGGGCAGGTAGTGGGGAAGCGCCGGGTCCACAGCCCATGGGCTCCCAGAACAAATGTGCGAGGAGAACAGCAGCCTTGGCTCTGAGCCCACCTGTGCTGCCGAAATTCTCACCCGCATCACCACGGAGTGCGTGCTGAGGGCTGTGGCAGGAGGGCCCTCGTCCCAGACAAAGACAGCATCTGCCCCAGTCTCCTCACCTTCCTTTTCACAGACTGACTCCACGCATCTTTATCTACACTCGGGCAAACTGAGCCAGGGTCCCCAGAGCCCAGAGAAGCGGGCGCTGCCAAGGAGTTGTACACCAGGAGGACGGGGCAGATGGGACGCGGGCAGAGGGCGCAGCCTTTCAACAAAGCCCCACACAAATGACCTGGAAATGCAGCCACCAAAGGCGTTATCAAGGTGAACAGCCCAGCCTCGCACTGGCAAGAGGATTTCCTGGGTAGGTCTGTGTGCGGATTTGAAAAGACCAACACAATACTATCTTATTAGTAACGGGGTCTAGGAAACACAGATAATTAACATAATGGATTCCCACAATACCCAAAGGAAGCCTGTGTCCCCAGCACGCCCCGGATACAATTTCTCTCCAACTGGATCATTAAATCCCAAAGAGCAGGGATGAAGGCCGCTCCTCAGTACTCCCCACTCCCCCACCCCCCACCCAGCAGCACTTTCTCTGTTGCCATGGCCAGCACAGTGCTCTCGCTCAGTACAACCGTACACTCCAAAAGGCATGGTGACAGTATTCTTAGGATTTAAGAAATGTGCCCAATTGCTAAATTAAGAAAATAACAAAAACGGCTTTTTCACCCCCCCAAAACCTATCTTAATCACGAGTGCAGAGAGTGGCTCATAACATGTGCTATCTACTAAAATAGAAGCTCATCGTCTCAAATATCTTTAACACAAATTTGATTTTAAACTAAAGTGCAGCCACTCCCTGAATATTTAAATAGAGCGACGACCGTGCTGTGTGCGAGGAGCTGCAGAAGATGCAGGGGATACAGGAGTCTGAGGCAGGGTCTCCCGCGTGGAGGGTCTCAGCATCCGACAAAGTCAACTTAGCAAAAGGGAAGTCCTGTGTGATGGGTGCCAGCAGCCCAAGTGCCCGTCAGTGGATACAAAAGCTGGGGCACATTCACACAATGGAACACTACTCGCTGTAACACAAGAAGGAGATCTTACCCTCTGTGACAACATGGATGGACCTGGAGCGCATTCTGCTAAGTGAAATAAGCCAGTCAGAAAAGACAAGTACCCTATGATTTCACTCATATGTGGAATCTGATAAACAACATAAACTAACAAAACAGAAACAGACTCATAGAGAACAGACTGACGGCTGTCAGAAGGGAGGGGGGTTGTAAGGCTGGGTGAAAAAGGTGAAGGAATTGAGGAAAAAAAGCATGAACACTCATAGACACAGACAAAAGCATGGTGGTTAAAGAGGGGAAGGGGGTTGGGGGGAGGTGGAAGGGAGCTAGGAGGAGGGAGAAGAGGGTATGTGGGGGGGGGGCAGAAATGGTGACTGAAGGAGACTTGACCTGGGTTGGTGAACACACAATACAGCATACAGATGACGTATTATAGAACTGTACACCTGAAACCTATATAATTTTATTAACCGATGTTACCCCAGTAAATTCAGTAAAAAAGTAGGCCTTGCTTTCTGACAAAAATTATACAACGATTCCTCATAGCAACACTATTCATAACAGTGAAAACTTGATAACCCTCTCAAATGTTCAACAACGGGGACATGATAAACTATGACCCATTCGTCGGATAGAATTGTCCGTGGTTACTAAAAACTCTGAGACTGGCATTGCAATGTGGAAATGTAAACTTGAAAGCACATTCTAATCAGAAACATAAATTGACAAAGCACACACATGAACCTAGAGCGAAATGGGTCATTCGAGATGAAGAGGCCCTGGGGTTGCTGGCTCGTTTATTTTAGGTGTGAGCCAATAAGAAGAAGAGAACAGAGTTTGCCTCACACTGAAGGGAGAGGCCAGTGTGAAGGGCCAAGGCTTTCTCCTCTGCGGGAAATTGTCTAGTCATGTGCAACGTACAATGAATGCAACCAGTCTTCCTGGAGATGCAGACATTTGGCCTGATAAACAGACCCCTCCATTAACTGAAGCTGTGTTAGGCCACTGAACTGCATCCTTGTGCCCACGAAAGTTATGAAAAACTATTCTTAATTGCCCTCGCTCAAGATTTCTGGCATGAAAATGCGAGCAAACTCTTATAAACTGTGTGTCCGTCCCCCCGTCTCCCCCCCCCCCCCCGCCCCTGTGAAAGAGAAGAAACACCACGTTTTATGATGGTTTTTCAAAGTAAAATCAACGGAAGATAAGTAAAATGAGCTCAGCTTTTTCTGCCCCTCATCAGAACTCTCCCATATTAGGCACATGATGAAAATACTAAAAATGTATCATACTGACAACCCAAACCACAATATTAAAAGCTCCAAACCTTGCTTTTTAAGTGCAAATAAAACCCACTTCCTGATCCAGGATAATGGTGTAGGTTAGGAACATCCCTCCAAACAGCAAAAGGAGTCTTGACATTAAACAAGAATAGAGGTTCTATTAAATAAGACATTATCTGGATGTCTTCAAGGCCTCTTTCAGCTCCAATACTGTAAAATTCACACCCTCCAGCCCCGAGGCCCACTCCTGTCTCTTAATTAATTTAATTAAGTGAGACTCTGGATGTAGCTATAATGAGATACACGAATGCATGTTTCCCAGGTCTCCTCGGGGCACAGGCAGCGTCCGCTGCAACCAGGGAGCAGGCAGGTTCCGCACCTGGAGAGCCCAGCGTGGTCGGGGGCGCAAGCACTGGCGAACTCCTCGGCCCCTTTTATGTGGAACAGGAAAGCCAGAGATAAAAGGACACCTGGTCTTAAGACAACATAAAGCCCAGAAAGCCTGTTCACAGGAGGAGTAAACACGGAACAGTAACATGTTCAACTTAAAACCGTGCCACTGCATCTGTTGGTTCCAACGCCGCCAACCGTCCACAGAGGTGGCCGCCCTATGCGCTCCAGGACCGGGCGGGTCCCAGTGCCCGCACCTCATCCCAGCACCACGGTGCCTCCCTCAGGACCACGGCTACATCAATCAAATAAATAGGCCAGGTTGTACTTTTGGGTAGTCCTGATTTAAAAAGATATTCCACTGGGTGAAGTGACTGTGGTCTCGGCTCTTGAAGATGAACGATAGCATTTTTTGGAAGAGAAAGTGCCGGCAGGAAGGAGCAGAGCAAGTCCGTGTAAAGAGCAGACACAGGTCTGGGCCTTCGTTGCCGAGCCCGGGGCTGCGCCCGTCTCTGACAGTCAGAAGTAAAAACTTCATAATTTGCAAATAATTTGTAAATTTTTTTTTTAATTAAAATCCAAAAAAGATGCAGGTCATAAAATGCCATGTAAAGGTGTTTTCTATCATACTGAAACTAAAGGTGACGTTTAAAAGAAGATGTTAAATGCAAATGAGTTAAAGGTAATATAACTTTGGAAGTGTTTTAAGAAATGTTACCATAACCTTTAACTAAACAGCAGGTTATCAATAACCTGGAGCCAGGAAGTGCTTCACTGGCAGAAGACATCCTGGTATAAATTAGAGGAGAAATGAAAGAAGAAAATCCTATGTCCCAGGCCTGGCTTTGCCACTGAATTCACTCATTCCTGCAACAGCTGCAAACTAGCCCTTGACGAATGCGAGACAGGCACCACTGCAGAATGAGAACGGCAGGGAGTAAGTACACAAAGATCCCTGATTTCATGGAGCTTATAGTCTACAAAGAACACTAGTAAAAAACAAGCTGCATAACCGATAAAAACTTGTTATCCAGCCTGGCCAGTATGGCTCAGTGGCTGAGCGCCAACCTATGAACCAGGAGGTCATGGTTCAATTCCCAGTCAAGGGCACATGCCCAGGTTGTGAGCTCCATCCCCAGTAGGGAGGGTGCAGAAAGCAGCCGATCAATGATTCTCTCTCATCATTGATGTTTCTCTATCTACCTCTTCCTTCCTCTCTGAAATCAATAAAAAATATATTTAAAACAAAAAAGTTGTTACCCAGGTAATTAAAACAGGCTAATGAATCGGAGAGTGACTGGGTGTTTGCTTTCCCCTGGCATGTCCGTCCAGGACAGGATGCCTCTCTGAGGAGGTACCATTAAGCTGAAATCTAAATAATAGGAGACGTGAGCTACGGGAAGAACATTCCAGGCAGAGGGAATCTCTAATGCAAAGACCTGAAGTCGGATGATGCTTGGATACCCAGAGAAGAGCCTTGGGTGGTTAGATCATGGGTGAAGGAGAAAGCGGACCAGGAGAGGAGGCAAGGCAGTGAGGGCCAGATCAGGGGGACTTGGTTTTCATTCTAAGTGGTAGGGAGCCACGTGCAAGATTTTAAACAGAGTAACGACATCTGGTCTGTTTTCAGAAGGTCACTCTGCTGAGGGCAGGGACACTATTAGGAGGCTCACACTCCTGCCCAGACGGTGGGGGCCTGGTTTGGAGAGGTGCTGGGGGAGATGGGGAGACTGGGGTGTGTTTTGTAGACAGTCGACAGGACTTGCCAATGAATTGGATGTGCAGGTCAGAGGCAGAGAAGAACCAAGGATAATTCCAAATCTTTGGTTTGAGAAACTGGCAGAGGGTGGTGGTACTACCTGCAAGACTAAGAGAAAAGGTGGCTTGTTGGGAAGCGGAGAAATGAAGAGTTCTGTTCAGGCCACGTTAGATTTGACTGTTAGACAAACATGGGACTAGGTATTAAGTGTGTAATTACATAACCTACTCTGATTTGCAGGAAAAGGTGAAGGCTGGAGGTAGGGATTTGGGAGTGATTGGCCAATAGATGATATTTAAAGGCATAGGAGTAGATGACATCACCGAGAAAAGTGAGGAGATAAAGGAGAGAAAGGAACCACAGACAAACTCCTGGGGGGCTGAAAACTTAGAGGCTGGGAAGAAGAAAGAGAGCAGCCAGGAGCTGCCAGAAGCAGAAGGAAAACAAGAATGTGGCTTCACAAAAGAAAACAAAATCCTCAACAAAAGGAAGTGATCAGTGGTGCCACGTTCTGCTGAGAGGACGAGCAAAATAACAACAGAAAAGGGGCCCCAGGGTTCAGAGGTCCCTGGGGGCCTTCAGCAGAAAGGTGGGGATGGATGTGTGCGTGAAGAGTGTTTGCCTAAGTAGGTCTGGGAGTGAAGGGGAGACCACAACCAGAAGTGGTGAATTATGTTGTACGCATCACTTGTAATCTATGAGCTGGACAAACCACATCTGAAAAAAACAATTAGAAAAATGGACTCGCTCCTCCTGGTTTCCTCCGAGGCTCTGTGTCTGAACTACCAACAGGAATGAAAGATCCCAGGGCTTAGGAGACAAAGAGGAGAAAGGAGCCCCGGAGGGGAAGGCACTGGGTTGCTATTTTGAAAAGATAAACAGACGTCTACTCCTGTTCTGGGATGGCTTCCGTGAGAAGGAAGCCATGTGCGCGGTAGACGTCTCCGTTCTTAAAAATAATGACCATGAAATAACACCTGTGCGCTATTTAAAACAGATTTTTATCAAAAATGTAAAAGCAGACTAAACGCCTTAATCACACTAATCAACTTAATGTACTGGAAATTACTGGTCCTTGAGAAATAATCAGATACAGTCGAATCTGCAGTCAGACAGCCTTAGTTCCCAGCCTGACTAAGACTGATGGCTGCAGGAGTCAGCCAGGGTCTAGTCACGCAACAGAAACCAGAGTGGGGCTTAATATAAACAATTAGAGACTTTTCTTAAAATAAATTTTATTGATTTTTTTTTACAGAGAAGAAGGGAGAGGGATAGAGAGTTAGAAACATCGATGAGAGAGAAACATCGATCAGCTGCCTCCTGCACACCTCCTACTGGGGATGTGCCCGCAACCCAGGTACATGCCCTTGATCGGAATCGAACCTGGGACTTTTCAGTCTGCAGGCCGACACTCTATCCACCGAGCCAAACCGGTTAGGGCAACAATTAGAGACTTTTTACAGGGAATGTATTATCGAGAGGAAAGAGACTTCTAAAGGCCACCCTGAGACTGAGGGAAATTATCTAAGGAAGAAAACCTTGGATGTGGGGAGAGCCCTCCTCGGCCTGGTTGGATAGGGTATGGCATAGCCTCCTAGAGAGTAGAGAGGTGGGCTGGGTTGCTCCGGGTCAGACCTGCCCACAGTTAACTGACCAAAGCCAGCAGGGATCTGTCCTCTGAGTGCCAACAAAATTCCCGGGAAAGCTGGATAGGGTACCTGCAGATTCAGCAGGAATCTTCTGGCTGGGCCACTGGGAAGTCAGCTGGGTGGCCAGCGATACCGCCCAGCGCTTGGTCACATACACTCTCAGGGAGCTCTGGGACTCAGGTCTCCCAAACCACGGGGATGTGGCATTCTTCTCCCAGGAGTTCTAGGCAACGGAACGACGTCCATTGGTTGAATTCTCAAGTCCAGTTCTGATTGTGAGGGCTGGGACTTCTTCTTAAAAAACACTCAGAAATGCACTTCTATGCCTTGAACTTTGAGGACAATTTCGTATTTTCTTATCTATAAGCCAAACAGAAGCAGGCCAGTGGGGTTCTTAAAAATGCCCTTGAACTAGGGGCACAACTCATACCTGTCCGCTGTGAGTTTGTGTGGCCTGGTCATCAGGCTGCAGGAAACACACTAAATCTCAGCACTTCACTTCGGCTTCTTCCCAACATTCTCCAAAGTGGTGGCAGCAGTGAGCGTTACAGGCAGAAGGAACAACAGAAGTCACGCTCCTGAGCACATCTATGACGTGCACAATGATCCCAACTTGCAAAGTCCTCCGTCCCCTGATGATGAATGCAACTGAAGCCCCACGCTGGGCACAGACGCTTCTTGTTAGCCCAGTTCCTCACAGAAGGTGACTGTCCTAATAGTAATGTCTGCTTATCATGACACAAAGCGTTTCTGTTTGGGTGTTTGAGGGACAGAAGATGACTAAGTAGCTCAGGTGTCTATGCCGAGAACAGCGGCATTTGGTCCATGGGGTTCCCTGATGGGTCATCACTGGGGTCTATTCTGGATCAAGAGCTATGACCTCAGATCACAGCACCTCTTCCTGAGCACCTGACTAAAATTCAACCAAGGGGAGAAAAATCTGTCGACAAAATTTGTTTTCAAATGTCTGCCTGAGTTCAGGCACATCCCTCATATTACAAGCTAATATTTCCCTTTGCTAATGTCTCTTTTTGTCTGTTTGTTTGTTTGATTTGCACATATCCAACCTGCTTTCCTACCGGCTACCTCAAGTCTGTCTATTTGAAATTCTCTCCCCTACATCCTCCCACCCCCATCCCATCACCTGCAGTGGAACAAAAGCCTCATCCCACCTCCTCCAGGCTATTCTGCCTGGACCCTCTCCACCTGCTCAACCAGCACCGGGGTCTCCAAATCTTCAGAGTTCCTGAGAAGTTTCCTAGGCCGAGATGCCAGGTAGAAGCTTCTGGAAGATTCCACTTGGAAGTGAGGCTTCAACGACATAAAATGAATATCCCTGGGGCCAGAACAAATATCCGGGCCAGCAGCTGAACGTGGCTCCTGCGGCATTTATTAATATGTAGGAGGAATTACTCCTGGGAAGTTGCAGGAAGCTAAGGCGCCTACCAGGAAGGGCTTTTGCTTTTGGTTCTAAAAAAGTGAACAATAGCAAATAAAGGATTGTTTGATATCAAAGTTCCTTCTACTTGCTGTTCTCAGCATCTTCATCAGTTTCACATTAGGCCAGATAATATACAAACCGCAGTAACACAAAAACGAGGGATCCTGTCTTTCGATTCTGTGTGAGATTTTTCTAGAAGGTCTAAAAATGAATCACCCTGCATCCTAGAAACGCAGAACCATGAGGGCACCACGTGAAGCTTAAATGGAGAGGTTTCATGACAAGAAAGCATTTGTATTGATGGCAAGCACACTTTCAAATCGCACTACCCACGAGAAGTAGCAAGGGTTGGCCTAAAAAGGTGTAGACAGATCCGTGTGTGTCAATCAACAGTGGGACACACTGAGAAGGTCAAGCTTCCTTCTGAGGCTGAGTCAGACTCCCACATCACTCTTCTCTTAGTAACAACGAAGAAATGAAGTGATTCAATCATTCATATACATACAGGGTGGGGCAAAAGTACGTTTACAGCTGTTTGTATACATATAATAAATTAATAACATAAGAATAAACTCTGTGTTTCGCGTACTCACTACTGTTAACCTACTTTTGCCCACTCTGCACATGGAGCTCACTGACATCACGGTCAGGGGTTAACTGATTTGCTGCCGGTTCAGCCTACGCTGTGCTATAACGGTCCACAGATAGGCCTGTCCTTCAGAAAATGCACGTGAGGTCTCGTACCACCCTCTCCTCGCTGACCCTTCAAAGGTCTGCCACCATCAAAGGCGACTGGGGCAGAGGGACAGCCTGCCCTGCCTCTTCCCGCCATTCATTCATTCATTCATTCATTCATTCCACCTTGCCTCCCCGTGGACGCGTGTGCCTGCCACTTGGATCCATTTCCATTGCTAAGGGTTTATATAAATACAAATCCACCCAAGAAAGGAAAAATATTTCCCCTTTTCCTGCTCTGGATAAAGTTCCAGCAGACTTGGCTGAGGATTAGACATGCTTCACAGATCAAAGGGGGGGCGGGGGAGGAGAGGAGGATCAGAGGCCTGGCCTTCCCTTTCTCCAAATGCCCGAGTGAGGAGCGAGAAAAGCCCTCCCTGCCCCTCCCTGCGGCTGCCGGGATGAAGTGCTTGCAGCGGCTCCTCTTTATGGAGCTGGCCTGTCACCTACTTCTTCCTGGAAGTGGATCCAGGCTCAGAGAAATGAACGCAGACGGCATCAAAGCATTCGGACTAAAACTGTCTCCCTCCATCATTAGTCTTCTTTTCAACTAAAAATGGGAGGAACTTTCGTGACCTGAACTGAAATTTGAAACGCTGGCCCAGAGGTCTTATCCAAATCGACCTGATTCTGAAATACTCCGGGAGCCATTGGAACTCCTCAGCAATGATCAGAAACCACACATTTCTTCCCATCTCCTAACAAGGAAGATGACAAGAGTCTCTGCACACGCGTTTCCTTGGAGGAAGGGAAGGCGGAGGAGGAGTGAATGTCGGGCTGGGCAGGGGGAGCCCGGGAGCCCCTGCAGGGCCTGGAGACAGAAAATCCACGGAAGTGAGAGTTGGGCAGGACCTTGGCGCCTTATGGCTGGAAGGAATCTCGAGATGGTGGACCTCCTCCTTTTGCACATGAACAGGATCTCCCACGTGCATAACCAGCAGTGCAGGGGGTGTGGGCCAGCTGGGCCCTCTCCCAACACCAGCTTTTTTGTGTCTACTCCCCTACCCACGTTCATTCCCAGCAGATCCAGCCCGGACTGGAGGCCACTTTAACCAAACAAAAAGCATCTGTGATGACCTGAAAAGCAGTAAATTGCACGAACAATCGAAACTGAGCACTCCTCAGCCTCTGCAGCCTCCTAAAGGTTGTCATTACACATAAAGAAAGGCTCTTTATGTGTCCGCTGCGCTCCACCTGCAAAGCCGAGGCAGCTGGCTTCCAGAATGAAGCCGCGACGCAGACAGACCAGGAGGACACACTCATGGCTGCCACAGCCAGTTACAAAGTACGGGATGGCCACGCAAGACCAGCTTCCCCGGAGGCAAGGGCGGTGCCGGCTCAGTACTCAGGGGAACCACCACGTAACTAGGCCACTGGCCTGGCCAAGGTCTCAGTTTACCTTCAGTCCTGAACTCTCGCCTGAATATCAGACTGAGATCAAAATATCCACTAAAGCCCTGGCCGGTTTGGCTCAGTGGTTAGAGTGTCGGCCCTGGGACTTAAGGGTCTCAGGTTCGATTTTCGGTCAAGGGCACATACCTCAGTTGCAGGCTCCATCCCAGGCCTGGGTCAGAGTGTGTGCGGGAGGCAACCAACCGATGTGTCTTGCTCACATGGATGTTTCTCTCTCTCTCTCTCCCCCACTCCTCCCTCCCTTCAACTGTCTCTAAAATTCAATGGAAAAAGTAAAATAAATAAATAAAAATCAATGAAAAAATATCCTCGGATGAGGATTAAAATATCCATCAAACATTGCCAATTGGATACTGATGTGTATCCCAGACTCCTCCATATCCAAAAATGTCCACTCCATGGAGTCATCTTTGCTTCCCCCGCTCTCTCTCACACACAATGAACCTATCAGCAAGTCCTGTTGCTCTGCCTTCAAACCATCCAGCATCTGACCACTTACCAGCTCACGAGTCCACACTGTGCTCTCCTTAATCCAGGGGACCTTCTGGGCGCTGTCTCAGCTCCCCCTGTCTGCACTGCAGCCTGGACACTTTTGAGGCCCTAGCTGAGGCAATTCTGGGACTTGTCCCATTTCTGTATCTCAGGATATTGTCCTTTGTTGCCTGATGCTCAGGGTCTTGAAGATTCTTATTTTACTAGAGGCCCGGTGCATGAAAATTCGTGCACTGAGGGGGTCCCTCAGCCTGGCCTGAGCCCTATCACAGTCTGGGAGTCCTTAGGGGATGTCCTACTGATGGATCCCCAGGGGGAATGGGCCTAAACCACAGTCTGGCCTCCCTCTGCGGGAGGCGATCGTATGGGCCAATTAGGGGACGGTGCCAGCCAACCCCATTGCCCCTCTGCCGCTGTTGCCGGCCCACCCCATCGCCCCTCTTCTGCTGCTGGTCGCTGCCTCACCTCCCATTACCGTTCCCTCCCTCTACTTGCTGGCACGAGCCTTGGCTAGCCTGGCACCACCTGCTCGCCAGCCCCACCCCCCTGCCAACTGGTCGTTCTGCCCTTCGGTCAACTGGCATATTACGCTTTTATTATACAGGATAGATTTTACTTGTTTGGTGGTTTTTTCTGAGTGTGAGAGTAAAGACAGGCTCTGTTACTCTATCTGAGCTGAAAGTGGAAGTGGGGCTATAGGTCTCGAAGTACTTTTGAGCCTGTGAATAAAATAGTATCTTTCTGTATGGCAAGCCCATCATTGCAGTGAAAAACCTATACTCTTCCAAAGACACTGAATGAAAGACAAGACACTGAGAGGGAATATTTGTAAAGCACATATTTGACAAAGGATTTGTACCCAGAATAAAGAACCCTCAAGACTTAGTAAGAAAAAGATAAGCAGCCCAATAAAAAAAAACTGGGCAGAAGTTTGAAGAGATATTTCACCAAAGAAAGTATACGAACAGTAAATAGCACATGATAAGATACTCTGCATCATTAGTTGTTAGGGAAATGCCAACAAAACCACGGTGAGATGCCACTTCACACTTAAGTTGTCTAAACGGAAAAGGCTGGCCACACCCAGTGTTAGTGAGTGTGTGGAGGAACTGCAACTCTCATACACGCTGGTGGCAGTTCTTGAAAAGATGAAACATACATCTACTATGTGATACAGCTATTCGCTCCTATTTACCCAAAACAACTGAGAGTATAAATCCAGACGAAGACTTACACATGAGTGTTCACAGCAGCTTCATTTGAAGTGGCCAAAAACTAAAAGCAACCTAAGTGATCATGAAAGGTGAGCAGGTAACAAACTGTGGTACAGCCATGCAATAAAATACTACTCAGCAATAAAAAAAAGATGAAGCATGGATATGTAGGTGAATCTGAAAAATTACTGGGCTGAGTAAATGAAGCCAGATCAAAGAAGAGTCCATGTTGTATGATTCCATTGTATAAAACTCTAGGAGATGCAACCTAATCTATAGTGACAGAAAGAGGATCCGTGGTTGCCTGGGGTAGGGATGGGGACAGAGGGGACAGGAAAGAAGAGTGTGAGCAAGAGAATACTCCTGAGGGAGATGCATTTGTTCATTATCTTGATCATGGTGATGGTTTCATGGGTCTAGACATATGTCAAAACTTACCAGACTGTACACTTTCAAATTGTGCATTCTACTATATGCCAATTATATCTCATCTGTGTCTCAATTAAAAACAAAGCCTTATAGTTAAGCAACAACCTGAACTAGAAACAACAACTGGGGTTTCAGCATGACCATACTTCCCAAGAAAATGAAAGGCTTGACAGATTTCAGGAAGGACAAATTTCATTTACCATATCAAATGAGTTTCAAGCTAAAAAAAATCAGGGACTCTCACAGATCAATCTACAGAAAGCAGAAATGCCATGAAAGCATGTATCTTTTGCTGAGATTCTTTTTTCAGCTTATACTTATGATTATTTCATTTACGCCTTACTGTGATAGTTATAAATAAAAGGGGAAATACATATTCTATTAGATGAAATTCAAGCTGAAGTTATACTCAATCATGTAGAAAATTCCAATATGAATAACACTAGATACATACCATCTAATATCTAATAATAATGGGTAGGTGACACTACCTGCTAATAGCTATAAATTAGTAGGTCCGAGTAGGCAAAGATAATTGGTGGGTGTCAACTGTCAAGGAGCAGCAGTAACATGAACATGCCGTGGTAGGGTAGGTCACGGTGAACATACTCCCAGCACCTCTAATCAACTAGAGACAACTGAGCTTGGCTTCTTCCTTCTCTCCTTGCTCTTCCACCTCAGGAAATTACTCCCTGCCTACTGCAAGGCTAAGAGTGTGTATCTTACAAGTTGAAACATAAGTTTTAGTTCATCCAACACTATCCCCCCAAACCTCCAGAAGACAGGGCTAAGGGTGAGAAGAGATCAGGACACTGGCTCCCTTCAGTCTGGAAGCAAAAAGTCATCTACCGGCCAACCCACACAATTAGCTCAGAAGAACACCATCTTCTCTCCATCTAGACTGGAAACTATCCCACTTCTGATAAAACAAGTAGAAAAATGAAAAACTACCATAATAATCCCTATCACCCATGAGAAAATTTATCCTGGCTTGGATGGGAGGAAAAAAGCTCCTTGTCTCTTGAGCTGAAAAATTATACCGAGTTGTATCCAAGTTCTTTAACTGAAGCCCATTAGTATCAGAGGTTATTAGCTTAATAGAGTCACGTGAAACAAGAAGTAGAGGGAGTTGGCAACCTACAAACATCTAACTTTCAAAAATAACAAGTGGCCCATTCCTTACGCAGTGACGTTGTAGCACCTCAGAAAGCCTCTATTGTCCCGTATCCCCGGTCCCAGCCCTGACTCACTGCAGCCAGGCGCCATGTCACCCAGCTGTTAACTCGTAGGGATTTACCCGAAAGAATATGAGGTCCCTCGCCTCTCCTATTTTCCTCCTCACTGTGGCTCTCACCTTTATCCATGCATCTTCCCCACTATGGACTGCACACACCAAGGAATTATGGCCACCACACTCTCCGAACACTGTAGGTTGTGTGGGCTTTTGTGATCCAGCCTGGAAGCGAACCAACATGCAGAGCACCACAGTTTTAGGTCTATCTTCCCCGTCAGAGTTAGTAGACAAAAAATAATAATTTTTTTAAAAAAAATTTTTATTGCTTTTTTTTTTTTTTTTACAGAGAAGAAGGGAGAAGGATAGAGAGAAACATCGATGAGAGAGAAACATCGATCAGCTGCCTCCTGCACACCCCCAACTGGGGATGTGCCCGCAACCAAGGTACATGCCCTTGACCGGAATCGAACCTGGGACCCTTCAGTCCACAGGCCGACGCTCTATCCACTGAGCCAAACCGGTTAGGCGCAGGGGTCCTCAAACTATAGCCCGCGAGCCACATGCAAATACAAATATTGTATTTGTTCCCGTTTTGTTTTTTTACTTCAAAATAAGATATGTGCAATGTGCATAGGAATTTGTTCATAGTATTTTTTTAAACTATAGTCCAGCCCTCCAACAGTCTGAAGGACAGTGAACTGGCTCCCTGTTTAAAAAGTTTGAGGGCCCCTGGTTAGGGCAATAATAATATATATATATATATATATATATTTTGGAACACAGCCCTTTGTAGGTTAAGGACAATCCTTATAACCCGATGGCAAACTTGAAACAGATGCATTGAAAGGGACTTCTGAGGTACAAGCAATGTCACACATTACAGGTCAATCATAGGTGACATCCACCTTCTATACCTAGTTCATGCTCAGTGCATCTCCAGATTTTCTGCAATGCAAGAGCTACAGAGATTTCTAATTTTGGCGGGGGGAGGGGGAGATAAATGAGAACCACAAAGATCACGAGTTCTTTGGCAAAGTCTGAAATCTGAGTCTCCATGTATCCACGGTGTGGCTCTGGGAAAGTTACCTCGCCTCTCTGAGCCTCGGTTTTCATCTGTGAACTGTGGTTAGTTCACAGGGGTGCGACAAGAATTAAGTGATGATACTTGTAACTGACCTAAGCCTATGCCCGGCACATAATAGCATCTCAGTAAATGTTTATTTCTTCCTCATATCCTTGTTAATCTGAAACATAAAAACTGAGGTTTGAACAAAATCAACTTCTCGAAAGAAAAAAGCCTATGAGAGGAGCAGCGGAAAGGCCCTGACATTCCCCCTGCCTTCCCTCAAGTCCCCGCCGCTCCAAGGCAGCACCTAGTCCTAGACCCTAAAGAACACTTCCTTCATTTCTGAAGGAAGTGTACATCTCACCTCCCCGCTGGAGAGAGACTGGACAACTCCACTTCCAGGTATTTATTCTATGGACATACCCGTACATGTCAAAGGATACAGTCATAAGTATTTACTTCAGTGCTGTTTCTAAAGTAAAAACCCAAAAACCAACTCAAATGTTCAATAGAAAGCTGGTTAAATAAAACCAGCTTATGCAGCAGAATAATATACAACCAATAAACAAAGAATGAGACAGTTGGCTACATATCCATATGACCAGTACTAGTATATATTTTCAATTTTTTAAAGATACAAAACAATGTTTTCCTTGGGGGGGAGGGGCCTCTCTCTTCTGCATTTATACATAAAAATATGTATATATTTGTAAAAACATAGAGCATCCTGCAACGACGCCCAAGAATCTGGCAAAGCTGGCCTCGGGGAGGGGAAACGGATGGCCTCCTTTTCCCCGTAGCGCCATTTGTACCTTCTGAATTTTGTGCCATTTACACAGACCACAACTTAAACATAAAACTTCAAATGATCTACTCCAGTGCAAATTTCAATATTTTTCCTTTTTTCTCCCTAAAATGGCTTTCCGGTTTTTTAAATCTTACTTTAGATCTATTTATTTTTAATTACAAAAATCAGTATGTGCTCATTTTAATAAGTAAATTAACAGAAATTGTGTAAAGAAGAGGGTAGAATCACTTCCCCCTTCACCCCTCGGCAAGGGTCCAGGGCTGGGCTGAGCTGAGCGCATCCCTCCATCCCTTTCTCGTGCTCTGACGTACTGAGAAAGCCCAGATACGGACCAGGTTTTTGCTGATTTCCCTTCCGCAGGCAGCAGAATCACACGGTAAGCATAAATGCAACATTCCTTTCTTTCACCTGACAGGATGTTCTCTGACAGCCACGTGAGAACTGTATTTGTCCCCAATTCCTTTATTCATCTGATCTCAATGTCTTCCTCTTCCCTGCCCCTCCTCTGCCCACACAGACATAAACAATCTATATATATAAAAGGCTAATATGCAAAGTGTCCCCTCGGGAGTTCGACCAGGAGTTCGATTGCTCGCTATGACGTGCGCTGACCACCAGGGGGCAGCACAGAACAAAGGAAGGCCCCAGCTGGCAGCCGGGGAAGGAAGGCCCCGGCCAGCAGCCAGAAGGCCCCGATCTGCCCTGATCACCAGCCAGGCCTAGGGACCCTACCCATGCACAAATTTCGTGCAACAGGCCTCTAGTCCTATATAATAAAAGGGTAATATGCAAATAGACCGAACAGCAGAACAACCGAACAACCGAACAACCAAAGCATAATACGCTAATGATATGCTAAGGATGCTCAACTGCTCACTATGATGTGCACTGACCACCAGGGGGCAGATAGTCAACTGGTCGACTAGTTGCTATGACGTGCACTGACTACCAGAGGGCAGTCGACCGGTTGACCAGTTGCTATGACATGCACTGACCACTAGGGGGCAGATGCTCCAACCAGTAGGTTGGCTTGCTGCTGGGGTCCGGCCGATTGGGACTGAGCGAGATGGGCCGGACACGCCCTGGAGCCCTCCTGCGGTCCCTCCCCGGCCCAACTGTGCACCGGTGGGGTCCCTCAGCCTGGCCTGTGCCCTCTCGCAATCCGGGACCCCTCGGGGGATGTCAGAGAGCCGGTTTCAGTCCGATCTGGCAGGCCACTCCCCTTGGGAGGGTGCCAGACGCAGGGCTCATGGCTGGTGAGCGCTGCTGTAGCACCGCGAGCCTCTCCTAATAGGGACTGATCGGCCGTGAGCCCACAGCAGGCACAGTGGGGCCGGGATGAGCAGGAGCGGTAGGTAGGAGCTGCAGGCAGCATTGGACTGCGGGTTTCAGCCCAATCCCTGCAGGCCACCCAGAGGGACTCCATCCATGCACAAATTTGTGCACCGGGCCTCTAGTTTTATATAAATGGATTCATGTCACACATGAATATTTTTATTGGGGTCCTTTCATCTGTCTGATTTTTACCACCATCACCCTGATCTCTCTAAACAACCTCGCGCCCCCTGGCAGGTGAGTCTGGTGCCCACATCCCACCTGACCTATTGGGCCTGCAGGGGCTCTGTGCTGAGGCAGCCTTCTCCTCTGAGGGTGGCTGAGAGTCAGGGATGCCCTGGGCAAATGGTGGCCAGCTGGCCAGTCAGGGAAGCTGGACTCTGGCCACATGGAAAGTGTGATTCCAGACTCAAGCCCAGGTGCCACTTGCATCGCAGAATTAAAGGATCTAAAGCAGTGGTTCTCAACCTTCCTAATGCCACGACCCTTTAATGCAGTTCCTCATATTGTGATGACCCCCAATTTCATTGTTACAAATTGAATATAATTAAAGCATAGTGATTAATCACAAAAACAATATGTAATTATATATGTGTTTTCCGGTGGTCTTAAGCGACCCCTGTGAAAGGGTCGTTCGACCCCCAAAGGGGTCACGACCCACAGGTTGAGAACTGCTGATCTAAAGGGAGAGGCCACAGGCAGCCTTTCCCAGACCTACATCACATGTCTGATTAGGAAATAGCTGTACAGGGACAGAGAAAAGCTCTCCAGCAAGTAAAGGCTGCTTGTTTCAGCTTCCTGCCCTACCCTCTTCCTTTAAAGCCAACCGAGATGAGAGAGGCAGATCTGGACAGCATCTGGGTCTGGCCGCCTACTGGGGTCCCAGGCCACTCCCTGCCCGGCCTTGGCTGTGACAGGGAGCAGCTGTGGACAGAGCCAGAATGAACTGCCGGGAGATTAGTGGCTTCTATGCAAAGCTCCCAGGATGCCAGGGCCCACGGCAGGAGGTCAGCGCAGGAGGGCCAGGGAGTGGAAGTGAAAGCTCTCTGACCACTAAGCCCATTTCCACCCTGTATTTCTTGGGTCTTAGATTTCATCACGGCAAATTTCACGGAATGTAAAAAGGACTTAAATTCTTTGTTTGCAAGGAAGATAGTGCAGAAATGATCACCTCCCTCCCAAGTATACCTCCAATTCTTACGTCCATATAAAAACTTTACGGATGCCAGGGGTTATGAAAATATAGGCTTATTACCCCTCATTAATCAAAATTTGATTTATGCCAGAGCTTCAAATATTCTTTAAAAGGGGGTGTGGGGGTTTTCAAAACCAGCTACGATGTTTAAATGTTTAAACTGTACTGGGTGTTTCTACAAAGCCTTGACCTAGATCCAAGAAATCCGCTTCATGCCCTAGCTCAGTGCATAGAGCACTGGCCTGTGAACTGAAGGGTCCCAGGTTCAATTCCCGTCAAGGGCACTCACTGCCTGGGTTGTGGGCTCGATCCCCAGTAGGGGGCGTACAGGAGGCAGCTGATCAAGGGTTCTCATCATTGATATTTCTATCCCTCTCTCTCTCTCCCTTCCTCTCTGAAATCAATAAAAATATATTTTAAAAAAAAGAAAGGAAGAAAGAAATCCTCCTCAGGCTCGAGGCACGTGAAGTTGTCAGTAGGTGCCATGCAGTTTCAAACAAGGTTTTCACCGAACCCTACTGACATCGAGCCTGTACTGACAGCTCAGGTGCCTTCATAGTCACTTCCACATACAGTCTGTGCACAAGACAGTGGGGCCTCCCAGCAAGAGGACATTGTGACTCAGTAGGACTAACTGACTCACTGCAGAAAAGGCCAGCCCCAGGAGGTCAGGGCAGTGCTAACCCCTGGCTGGCTCCCAGCTCGACTGGCTCCTGCCGTGGAACCCTGAGATCATGGCTTTAAGGGGAGAGGCCTGAGTGTCCACACCCCTAAGGCTGTCGTGAGGACTGAGATGACACACAAGCATTTCGCACAGGCGGCTGCCTTCCTCAGCACTCCTGCGGCCCCCGGGACCCCGCTCCCACCCAGAGCAGGACTGGCCACCTGGCCTCCGGCAGCCCATGCCTGGGTGTGGCAGGAACCCCGCCTGGTGAGAAGAGCTGAAGTAGGTGGATCAGGAGGCTCCCTGGGGCACTGGAAATGGGGTGAGAGGCAGAATTAGTCTGTGGGAGTGACGGAAGCAGAGAGGCTGGTCTGAGGGGAGAATGAAAAGCAGGGCGAGTCGTTAGAGACAGAAAGAGGTGGCACTGAGAGGTGACCACACCTGAGGTGGAAGGACAGAAGCTGGGACGGGGACAGGGCACTGAGGTCGGCCCAGGGGACCAAGAGACAGGAAGGGGGACCAAGTCAGGGGAATGGAGTTGAGAGTCAGGTTGACTGACAAGTAGAATGAGACAGGACAAGGGGGGCGGGGGAGGTACCATCACACAGGAGATCTAGGGCAGGGGACACAGAGAGAAGCTGGGACAGAGGGACAGAGACAGACCAGTCCCAAGTTCCAATTCCCATCAGGAAAATAGCCTCTACTTTCCTTGGACTTTGGGGTTCGCTCTACTCCTGACAAATCCTTTTTCCCCCTTAAATTAGCTCAAGAGCTCTGACTAGGACTTAATAATTAATACACGGCTTTTATTGAGCATATCCATTTCTTTCATTAACTATAAATTATTACTTGCAACTAATTATGTTGCTCTAATAAATTATTATAAAAACAGCTTCTTAAAAAAACATCCTTTTAAATATTTTCATTGGTTTCAGAGAGGAAGGGAGGAGAGAGAAAGATAGAAACATCAATGATGAGAGGGAATCATCGATCGGCTGCCTCCTGCCTGCTCCCTACTGGGGATCAAGCCCACAGCCCAGGCATGTGCCCTCGCTGGGAATCAAACCGTGACCTCCTAATTCATGGGTCAATGCTCAACCACTGAGCCACACCGGCCAGGTTATAAAAACAACTTTTAAACCCTTAGCTTTAAGGGTGACAGCGTACTTCTCTGCATTCAGGGAAATGCTTTGCAGAGGCTGGGTGAGCATTCCTGCAGGGAGGGAAAGGGCAAGCAGGCTCTGGGTCCTGGGTTCTAGTCCCGGGCTGCCCTAACTCCCTACGAGGTCCTGACACACCCTCACTCTTCTGGGCCTCAGTCCTGCAGCTGCAAAAGGAAGGAGCTAAACTGGTTTATCTCTAGGGTCTGTTCAGCTCAAAATAGTCTGTTCCGGCTTAACATACTGTGAAAATGTATTTTCTACTCAATTTTCTAGGCTTCTCAAGTTAAACTCCTCACAAATTCAGCATGATGTAGAGCAATCTCTCAAAGAGGCCAAACAAACACGTCCTGGGCGCTCCCCAGCCACCATCCTGCTACCTCCCTGGTTCCCCGGCCTGGGCCATCCGCACAAGGTACTGCAGCCTCCTGGCACCTAGGAAGGTGTCACCTGATCCACTGCTTATACAAACGCCTGCCTTCCTATTGGGCTTGTTTTGAGCGAGGCACAGAAACTGGAATATTTTATGCAAACTTAGTTATTACGAAGTTTTAATTGTATGTAATACTTTAAATGTCTTAAATTAACCCTGAATCACTAATAATAATAATCTATACTAATAAAAGGGTAATATGCTAATCAGACCGGATCAACTGGACGTCTTCCGGACATCCAACTTCCTTCCGGACAAAGCCACGGTGGGAGGAGCTGAGGCGGTTAGGGGCAATCAGGCCGGCAGGGGAGCAAACAGTTAGGGGCAATCAGGCCAGTGGGGGAGCTAGCAGTTAGGGGGCCATCAGGACATCAGAGGAGGGCAGTTGGTGGTGATCAGGCCATCAGGGGAGGGCAGTTAGGGGAAATCAGGCCAGCAGGCAGAGTGGTTAGGGGTGATTAGGCAGGCAGGCAGGTGAGTGGTTAGGAGCCAGCAGTCCCGGATTGCAATCCCTGTTGGGCCTACCATGGCAGTTGGACATCCCCCGAGGGGTCCCAGATTGGAGAGGGTGCAGGCCAGGCTGCACCTTTGTGCACTGGGCCTCTAGTAATAATAAATAATAATAATAATAATAATAATAATAAAAACAAAGGACAATTACACGAAGCAAAACTCCCTAATAAAGATCCGCAAACTAAATATGTAGCATCTCCTTAAAGATACTTGCTAAAGGTACTGGTGGCAACTGCACGAAGATACTTCTTGTTGTTTTCTGGAAATGAACCTACCACATACAAAACACTCACTCCCCTCAAGGAACAATGCCAGAGGCAGTGTGAGCTAGCAATGGCCTTGTCAGAAGGCCCAGTTGGAAGCCCTTACTGGGAAACTTTCACACTCAGGCCCAAAGGGTTTTAAGGTGCTCACTGCAGGCTGCCGGGACAGAACAGGGATAAGAAGTCCCCTGGTCCTGACTGTCTCAGTTCCCGCACGTCTCCCTGACCCCGACCACCCCGCATCGCTTTGTATTCTCTGCGTGAACAGTACAAAAGCCTTGATCCTACTCCTCTAGTCCTAGAACATATCACCCCTCATGCTGCTCCATAATTTGAGGAAACATACCATCCTATTTTGGCAACTCTATGTAAGACTTTCTGAATTTAAAGACAGTCTATGTGTTCCGTATCGGTACTGGAAATAAAAGCCCTCCTGGTCTCAGCAGGTGTGCAGCTAAAAATCATCAAAGCCTGGCCCTAGCCCATTTGGCTCAGTGGATAGAGCGTCAGCCTGCAGACTGAAGAGTCCCAGGTTCAATTCCGGTCAAGGGCACATGCCCAGGTTGTGGGCTCAAACCTCGGTGGGAGCAGGCAGGAGGCAGTTGATCAAGGATTCGCTCTCATCATTGATGTTTCTGTCTCTCTTTCCCTCTCCCTTCCTCTCTGAAATCAATCATAATATATTTTTTAAAATATTTAAAAAATCATCAAAGCCTGGCTCTACACTGAAAGGAGGAAATGAAGAGCAAAACCACGTGAAAGGTGAGTGTAAATAGGCTTTTCTCTTCTTAATTATTTTTGTACAAAGATTTCATTTACATAGAACAAGCATGTCAAACACTGAGCATGCGGCCAGTCGGCCATGAATTTGACATGCTTGACATAGGAGGAAATCTCTAAATTAAGGATTTTTAAAGCATGAAATTCGTTTTTAAAAGATCTAGAAATACTTACGTGCCTGATCAGGAGTGAGGCTTTCCTGGAGTCAGAAGAACATCATATTCATATTTTAGTTCTTTAGAAATAGCTTAAATTTGTAAAAATAAAAATCTCCTATTTATTTATTTCTATTTTTAAAGTTTTCACTCAATGTTTTTGTTTGTTTGGCTTTTCTCTTTTAATAAGGGCTGCCCCGGAGAAAGCACTGCCCGCCTCCAAATTTTCTAAGACTGTCATCTCAGACACCAAGTTTTAGATACCAGCGCTTCCTCGGTCCACGGAAAAGCATGCAACTTCAAACTGACGTGGGAGACAAGTGTAGATCCTCCTAGAGCAGTGATGGCGAACCCATGACACGCGTGTCAGAGGTGACACGTGAACTCATTTTTTTGGTTGATTTTTCTTTGTTAAATGGCATTTAAATATATGAAATAAATATCAAAAATATAAGTCTTTGTTTTACTATGGTTGCAAATATCAAAAAATGTCTATATGTGACACGACACCAGAGTTAAGTTAGGGTTTTTCAAAATGCTGACACACCGAGCTCAAAAGGTCCGCATCACCGTCCTAGAAGCCCACCTCCTGCAGCCGTGCTGACAAGCGTGTTCGGCAGCAGCAGCACACAGCACTGGGAGCATGTTAGGAATGCAGAGCCTCCATTGGGAAAAGCAGCCCAGGTGACTCGTGAGCACACCAATGTTTGAGGAGCACTGACTGAATTCTGGGAACCACGTGCTTTTCTCAAACAAATCCCTGGATGCTGCCTCGTATTTATTCCCAACTGGTGCTTTGGTACATACAGATGCTGTGACATTCCATATTACCTCTCAGCTTTCTCTCTTATATTTTGCAAATTTTGATTTACAGATTAGGATGGTTTTAACCAACATAAAAACAAGAAAGTAGGTGTCTGGTGTGCATGTAGGAATGTGGGAGAGAAAGGAGGGGTCTGTGTGAGAGAGAAAGGAAGGGAGAGAAAGGTGGGTAGGTGCAGGGTAGATAGGGCAAGGCAGAGAAGAAAAAGAGGAGAAAGGATGGTAGAGGAGTGGTCATTCCCCACCCCCTGGACTTCACCTTGTGCCCCCTCTCTCTCCATAAACACTAACAAATGCATCCCATATTTTATAGACCGAAAATAAAACACTAGCATTCCTCTTGAATTTAGCTTTTACACTGATGAACCAAAAAATGGTAAGGTAGAAACTGAAGATTTATCTGTTTTATCATTATCCAGGGCAGGATTAAATTAAATAGCAGAAATCTATTTTATAAATGATTGTAGGGTAATCCTATATAATAAAAGGCTAATATGCAAATTGACCAAATGGCAGAACGACCCGCCGCTATGATGCGCACTGACCACAAGGAGACAGACGCTCAACACAGGAGCTGCACCCTGGTGGTCAGTGAGCTCCCACAGGGGGAGCGCCACTCTACCAGAAGCCAGGCTCATGGCTGGCGAGTGCAGCGGCAGTGGTGGGAGCCTCTCCCACCTCCACAGCAGCACTAAGGATGTCCGACTGCCGGTTTAGGCCCGCTGTCTGTCAGACATCCCCTGAGGGCTCCCGGACTGTGAGAGGGCACAAGCCAGGCTGAGGGAGCTCCCCCCAACCCCTACCCCAAGTGCACGAATTTTGTGCACCGGGCCTATAGTTTAATATAAAAATCTACTCTTCTCTGGGACTCTGATGGCATGGATGTTGTGCTGAAATACATGGAGACACAGATGCTAATCGTTTGGAAAAGTGGGATGGATGGAGAGGACAAGAGCCCTGAAGTCAGAGGAGCCTGGGCTGCAGTGCCAGCCCTTCTGCTCACCAGCAGGGTGACCTTGGGCTCAGATTGTCAGGCTCGGCTTTGTCATCCAAAGAAATGGAAGAAATCAGGCCCGATGATTTCCATTTCATCTCTAAAAACCATGATTCTAAAGCATATACCTACTGTTCCAATATTACTCCGTCTCTTAAAAACGGGAGAAATAATCCACAGATGTTCTCACCAGGTGCAGGCTTCAAATGTGTTATTTGTTCAGTGTGGGAAACAGAACAGCCCTCTTCAAAACACGACTCTATTCGCACTGAACCAGGGTTCTTTACAAAAATACAAATAAACTATGCATGGGCACATACATCACTCCTGTCATTGTTTAAAATTAGCATGCCTTTGCACCAGCTTCTCACCCGGAAAGATCTAAGAGTACACAATTGAGATGCTATGGTTCTGCAGAGACAAGGCTGGCTTCCCTCCACCTTCTCTGTCATCACCCAGGAGGCTGGTGAAGGTCAGATCTCAGCCTCAGATGCCTCCTTCTCAGATCATCCTACGCACGGCCCGTCACTCTCTCACTCCTGTCAAGCCTGCATCCCCAGCCTCTCAAAGGGTGCCTGGCCCCTCGAGGTGCTCCACAAACACTGCTAAATAAGCAAATTTAAGTTCCAACTCTGGTGACGTAAGAAGGCCCAAATACTATCAGCATAAAAGAGCAACACTTGGGTAAAATTAAAAACCACCACCACGACAAAAGGTAAAGACGAAGAGAGAAAAGAAAAGAAGTCAAGGAGGACCCTGAGAACAAAATAGACTAAGCTATAACTCCCCTCGGTATCTTAAATGCAGACGTGTTGTTTTTTCCTTAAAGCTAGGGACAGAGCTTTAAGCTGGCTGCTCTCATCCATATGCAAACAAAAGGAAGTGGCACAGTGGATTTTCCTTCTTCCACATTCTGTTTCAACTGCAATTCTTTCTCAGGCTGAATAAGCTGCACAAATAATGAGGTTTTCTAGAGTTAGTTTGTATAGAGTCAGAAATAGTTCCATTAAAAAAAAAAAGGAGAATAAAAAAGCTTCTTTCACAGTGAATGCCAATACTGGCAGGATCACAAAGGACCCATGAGGCACTAAAAAATCATATTCCTTCTTAGTGATATTAGCCCCATCACACAGCACGTCAGGTAGCTAAGTCCAAAGCTGGGTGCACACCAGCCAGAGCCAGACACAGGAACAAAAGATCATAAAAGACATCTGTGAGGCTGTCTGCAAAGAGGTCTCAATTAGAAACGTACAGTTTAATTAAATTGCCTTGTAAAAGGCCCTCAGGCTGGGCCCAAATCATACTCCTGGAGGTGCCTTCTCCTAACTGGTCTTTTCTGGTCTTTGCCTTGAATTTTTCTTTCCATCACTTAATGTTTGCATATCACAAGTTAGTGTTGCCCTGAGATTTATTAATAAAAGCACACTGATCCCTTTGGGAAAGCATTGGGAGGATTAAATAAGACAATAATAGGTTTTAATAACAAGGATAATGAAAAAACTAAGCAGGTTCCACACTCAACTTCTGACTTTTCTCTCAAAATCCCAGCTGTCTTTCCCAGCTCAATAAATGGCAATTCCATCATTCTGGTTGCTCAGGCCAAAGACCTTATGCCTTCCTTTACTTCTTTCTCAACAAAGTCTTTAGCTCTACCTTCCACCAGATCTAAATGTGACCGCGTCACTGGCTCCACTGCTCATATGCAGTCCAAGGGGCATGTGTCTCCCAGGACTACTGCACCAGTCCTACCTCCCCTCCCTGCTTCCCCCGTCTATTCACCACACACCCTAGGGTCTTTGAAAAATACTTAATTTAAAATTTTCTTAGCCTAGAAACCCCCATTGGCTCTCCAACTCTCATAAAGTTGGTGAGATTAACAAGTGACTTATTTTCTCCTTTCTACTTCTATGCATTGTAATTAACATATTTTATTGTCCCTGAGAGGAACAGTGACAGGGTTTTTGGTTTTTGTTTCCAATAAACTCGTTAGAAATGTCACGAGAGAACCAGATTCTTGGAAGTGGATGGAATGTATTTAAATCGTAGGAAGAAAATATGCGCTGGAATAGGAATTCATTATTGACAACTAGTGGTTACACTAAGAAATAAAAAACCTCTTTTTTTTTCAATCTTTAATTTCTTTATTGATTAAGGTATTACATATGTGTCCTCATCCCCCCATTAACCCCCAACCCTCCCCGTCCCACTCACGCTCTCATCCCCCTGTTGTCTGTGTCCATTGGTTAGCATATATGCATGCATACAAGTCCTTTGGTTGATCTCTCCCCTTCACCCCCACCCTCCCCTACCTTCCCTCTGAGGTTTGACAGTCTGATCGCTGCTTCTCTGTCTCTGGATCTGTTTTTGTTCATCAGTTAAACAACCTCTATTTTAAATTGTCATATATGAACTAAAATGAAGACACCTCGTTCTACACGTACAACTAATTTTGCAATCAATTCCTTGCACATCCTAGACCTTTGGAAAACACTGACTAAAATTCTGTCTTACCATAAATGAAGGGAATATTTCCATTTCCAACGACTTCAAATAGCAGGTGCCTAAGTCCAATCAGGCCATATGCTGCTTAGTATATACGAAGCATACTGAGTAGAGTAATATTCGGTATAGCCACATAGCTGAATAACCTCAACTGCCCACCACATTCGTGCATAAGCAAAATGCTGCAGATATTTGGTACGGCACAAACAGGTGAGATAGAAAGCAGTACACACACATCCCTCCCTCTGTGCGGTATCTTCCCCATCATGACAAAGGTGAGGAAGGACAAAGCACAACCCAGACGCGGACTTAACCAAACGTTGGGGAATCCACCCGGGCCACCTACTGATTGACACACGGCTAATTCCTTGCTTCCCAGCCTCCTGGGGCTGGACGCAGAGGGTGCCCCACCTGACACCTTGAAACCGCCACTGTGTCCTGCTGTACTCTTCTCTTTAATCATTTCCAGCACATTTCTCATAACAGCACTCCTCCAGTTCTTCAAAGAAAGGATTATGACCCCAATTTACACACAGCTGAGCACGTTAGCCATTCTGAGGGAGTGGCTCTGCTCTTCATTTTATAAAGAGCGGGTCAGGCTTAAAAATGAAGAAGAAGTCATCCAATCTCATTCCCTCCGCCATCTCCAGCAAAGGAATAAAAGTGAAAGCCATTAATATAAGGAGACACAAAAATAACAGCAAATGGAACTCAGGGGGACTCCAAAGCTCCTCGTCATTACGTCTGAAACTGAAATATTAAAATATTCATGAGATGAAGGAGGCCCTTTAATAAGGCAGCTGGATAATCATTCTGAAACAATAGTAAAATAATCAACAGAGAGAACTGAGAAAGCTCTTTGTACTTACATTGGGACTTTTTCTAAAAGCAAACAAATGAAAAATGCAGACTACTGTAGCAAGCCACCAGCCCGCAGGCTACGTTAAGTATTAACTTAGAATTGAACGTCCACAGAAATACTTTTATCAAATACATCACAATGTCGGCTTCCACACACAAAACTGGTTTGGAGAAAAGTGGTTAAATCAAACAACCTTTTTTTTTTTTTTTTTCTGACGATGAGAGATTTACTTCTGATTTCAAACCACCCTTATACTTACTTTCTCCTTAGTTGCTAACTGATTGAATTTATCATTTCCCCCCAAATATCACAGTGAAGGTACATAGCTAAATGTAATCCAGCTCTCTGAAACAACTCTGAAAGTTAACAATTCATGGGCTTTTATCTCTTCACCCACCCACGTGTGTGTGTGTGTGTGTGTGTGTGTGTGTACACACATATATGTGTGTGTATACTGAATACATATTGTCAGTAATGTTTATCCTATAATGATATAGTAAAATAACATATAGCAATGTATTATATTTAGCATTGCACATTGCTAAATAGTGAGATTATATATTTTTCTAAGTCAGGAAGAAGGATGTGCGTTTATTATAAAGGCATCTATCCAGTCGCACATTTGTACCTTCATGGTTCCCTCAGAATCCAGCCCAAATCTGGCACCAAAAGAGCCTCCCACACACTGAAAACTCGTCTCTGGGACACGAAAAGGAGCAGCGGAACTGGCTGCTGCATTGTGGTCAAGGAAACTATGCTTTTGAATGAACAAACTATCTCTTTCTTTAAAGTGCAAACAGGTAGGGGGAGATAGGCTTTACTTTCTAGCAAGAGCAAGCGTTATCTCCTTTCCCTTTCTCTCAAAGGGAACCAAACCCTGAGAGAGGGTTTACAGCTCCAAGCCCCAGTGCCTGGCATGACCCAGGAAAACTCTCCTTCGACGAAATGTGCTTTCCTCAAACACCCCGAGACACACTGCAGCCCGGTCTCTGAAGAAGCCAGGGGCTTGCTCAGGATGGCAGATACTTCCAGGAAAGCAATGGAAGTTAAGGTACTGAAACCTAACAGAGTTTGAATCCTTATGAGCAATGCTGATAGCTAGTACCACGCCTGCTCTCCTGAAGATAATTTCATATGCACCACCTCTGCCTGACTAGGTTTTGAGGCAAAAAACACTAAAAATCAGATTGTAAACTTTTACATCCAGTGGCAACTACCAGCTATTAAACTAGTTAGCACTTTGACACTATTAACTCTCAGCTACACCCCTTGGTAAATGTTCACAGTCCCTTAAGGTTCTCTTTCAAGAACTGGAATGCGCCGAGACCGGTTTGGCTCAGTGGATAGAGCATCGGCCTGCGGACTGAAGGGTCCCAGGTTCGATTCCGGTCAAGGGCATGTACCTGGGTTGCGGGCACATCCCCGGTGGGAGATGTGCAGGAGGCAGCTGATCGATGTTTCTCTCTCATCGATGTTTCTAGCTCTCTATCTCTCTCCCTTCCTCTCTGTGAAAAATCAATAAAATATATTAAAAAAAAAAAAAAAAGAACTGGAATGCAAATGGTCTAACATGGGTGTGACAATGCACACTAATAATTTCACGCTTTTTATAAAGTGTTAATAGCAAGAGTAACTCTCGCTGACACCCAACCGGGAAATACTTCCCACATCAGGGAGGTGGACTGCGGGGCTGGTATTTCCCTAGTGTGTGTGCAATGATAGCAGAATTTTTGAACTGAAAGAGACTTTAGAGATCACTGAATCCAAAAACCTCCTTTTAAAGATTAGGAGACAGGACCAGAGAGTTGAAATGTCCAAAGCCACAGAGATAATTAGTAAAAATAATATCAAAAGACCCTGAATTCCCAGGCCATCGCACTACACACCAATCCACACAACCCTTCACCACTCATATAATCGCAACAGAACTCTTCTTTTCCTTGCCTGTCTCCAAACTCACCACTGCCTCTTCCAGCGAGTTCCATACACAGCACATCCCAACCCAACAGTTCCATCAAGGGTTGTGCCGCCCTGGGAACCAATCACCTACAGCCGATCGGCTTTTCCTTAGAGTAAACCTCCTCTTCATAATATAGAAGTCTTACCTAAGTCAGGTATGTATGTTTCCCTCAAGGGCTCAGGGAAAAATTTCTGAACTGGATGAATTACCGAAAATTAAAAGTACCAAGTTTGCTGTCCCATTGTGTTAAGTTTGGGTTGTTTTCAGGATGCCCAACTCTGCCAACAGGAGTCTGCACTTTCCATCATGCAGTGGTTTAGAGGTGGGTGTCTGGTTATTGGGAGCTCAGTTTTGTCGTCTGATCTCAGCTGTTGACATTTAGTATTCTTCCGGTGCTTACCATTGGCACAGTTTCTGTCACTGAAATGAGAAGTACACTGGCAAGAGGAGGACCCTGACTCTCTCAAAGACACGTGATGCCAGCAAACAGCTGCTCCACGGATGGGTGAGAGGGTGCAGGAGAACCCTCTCCAGAGTGAAGTCTGGAGTCCCCAAAGCAGCCTCTGCAAACTCCACATCTGGAGTCGCCATCTACACGAGAAGACTGATTCGCTTGGCGGTTTAACCAAATGCACCGTATCACGTAGTACTACAAAATAGAGTTCTGTGGTTGTTTTGTGTGTGTATGTACATATACATACACACATACATATACACACATATACATACTAGAGGCCCGGTGCACAAAAATTTGTGCACTTGGTGGGGGGGGGTCCCTCAGCCTGGCCTGTGCCCTCTCACAGTCTGGAACCCCTCAGGGGGTGTCCACCTGCTAGCTTAGGCCCGCTCCCCAGGGGATTGGCAGCCCAGGAGCCCTCGGGGGATGTCCACTTGCCAGCGGGGACCAGGCCTAAGCTGCAGTCGGACATCCTTAGCGCTGCTGAGAAGGCGGGAGAAACTCCCGCCATCACTGCTGTGCTGGCAGCCGTCAGCCTGGCTTGTGGCTGAGCAGAGCTCCCCCTGTGGGAGCGCATTGACCACCAGGGGGCAGCTCCTGCATTGAGCATCTGCCCCCTGGTGGTCAGTGTGTGTCATAGTGACCAGTCATTCCCAGTTGTTCTGCTGTTAGGGTCAATTTGCATATTACCCTTTTATTATATGCCTGGTGCATGGGTGGGGGCTGGCTGGTTTGCCCTGAAGGGTGTCCCAGATCAGGGTGGGGGTCCCGCTGGGGTGCCTGGCCAGCCTGGGTGAGGGGCTAAGGGCCATTTTCAGACTGGCCACACCCCCTTCAGGGTGGGGGTCCCTGCTGGAGTGCCTGGCCAGCCTGGGTGGGGGGCTGAGGGTCGTTTTCAGGTTGGCCACACCCCCTTCAGGGAGGGGGGTCCTGCTGGGGTGCCTGGCCAGTCTGGGTGAGGGGCTGAGGGCTGTTTGCAGGCTGGTCAAGTCCCCCAGCGGGCACCCTCATCCCATGAGGGTGTGGCCAGCCTGGGTGAGGGGCTGATGGCTGTTTGCAGGCCCCCAGCCACCCAAGCTCCCAGTGGAGGCTGGCTAGAAGCAGGTATCTGGGATTTATCTTCTATAATTGAAACTTTGTTGCCTTTAGCGGAGGCCACAGCCGGCCAGGGCAGGCGGGAAGCTTGGCTTACTCCATCGCTGGGGCAACCAAGCCTCCTGCTTGCTCCAGCTCCGTGGCTGCCGGCCGCCATCTTGGTTGGGTTAATTTGCATATAGTCGCTCTGATTGGCTGGTGTGGCTTCGGGGCGTAGCGAAGGTAAATAGGAAATAGGAGGTGCCCATGCCCCCTTTTAAGCTAAGGGTCTCTGGCCTATGAGACTTCAGCACCCACCCTGACCTCCAACCTCAGCAAGTCCTCAGTGACCGGAAAGATTTTCTCTGGGCGCAGCTGAAGTTTAAGTGCAGGTTCCAGTTCACCCAGTGCATCCCCCCGAAGGACTGAGAGCCCCTCAGAGCACCTGCAGAGGCCAGCTTCAGAGGCACAGGGAGGGGGCGCCAGCTTCTTCTCAAGGAGAGCCACACGGTGCGGACCCCCAGACCTAACCCTCTCCCCCAGGGAGCTGAGGTGTCAGAACTGCCGGGCACAGTACACGGCATTAGTGCAACTCCTTAAAACACACCACACAAGGGTTTGTATCGAGCATCTGCTGGTTTCAATGGCTTCAAAACAGATGGGAACACTTGTCTTTTTTTTTTTTTGGTCTTTTTTTAAAATCTTCACCTGAGGATTCTTTTTCCTTTGATTTTTAGAGAGACCGAAAGGGAGAGAAGAAGGGAAGAAGGGAGGGAGGGAAGGAGAGACAGACAGACAGAGAGAGAAACATCAATGTGAGAAATAAACATGGACTGGTTGCCTCCCGCACGGGCCCTGACTGGGGTTGGGGATTGAACATGCAACCAAGGTACATGCCCTTGACTAGGAATCAAACCTGAGACCTTTCAGTCTGAGGGTCAATGCTCTAACCACTGAGCAAACCAGCCAGGGGTGTTTTGTTTCTTTTAAATGATGTGTTCTCAGGACACCGTCACCCTTCATTAAGGCTGGGATTCCAACTTCTGTGGCCATTTGCCACCAATGCTCTTAATAACCAGACATCAATTCGGTTCTCAAGTCTAGAGAAAAAGCTTTCTATTTTTGTTTACCCTCACAGGTTTCAGCCCACAGGGCGCACCCACCGTGCCAAGCTCTAATTTGGCTGACACGGAACAAAGGCGGTTCAGTGGTCTCTTACATTAGGCCATAATTGTTTTTAGCCCTAATTAGTCAAATTTACATTCTGGGAAAAGGGCATGGATTCCCACTTTCAAATACTTACTTTGCGGGCGGGAAGATGACCTAAAAACACCAATGTAACCCAAAGGAGGGGAGTTCCCGGTCTGCTCTCAGCAGCAACTGCCTGCCTCAGCCTGTGTCCACTCTCAGCCTCTGACCTCACCCCTCCCTGACCCACTTTCTCCTACGATAAGATTGGGGTATTACCATCCACTCATGATGCCTATTTAGTTACATTATATATTTACACTGACCGCCCCCCACACACACACATCACACAGAAAACAGAAACTTACAGTACCCCACACTGCCACAGCCCGCTCTGAAGCTGTCTCCCCCCGCCCAACAGACGACAGCCCATCCTGCCTGCCCCTGCCCACCTTCCAGCAAGGGTGGAGAGCTGCACAGGGAGAAACAGAAACCACAGTTCCACAACCCAGACAACTACTTTACTAGGTCACATGCACAGTCTCACAGGTGGCTGGTCACGGACATGGAAAACCTGGGTTAGGCGGCCTGGCTCACAGCGGCCGGAAGCACCCCAAACCCACCCATCGGTCCTCCTGCGCATCCTAGCGGCAAGGCTCTGCAGCTGCTGTGGGGGAAACAGCCATCTTCACTACCACTGTTGGTGAAAGAGGGCAACCACTCCTATTTGCAAGTCCCACCCTACATCCCATAGAGGAGACCACGGCCAGGGGCCACCTTGATTTGCCTTAGGTGTGGGTCACAATACAGAATTACTAGAGGCCCGGTGCACGAAATTCGTGCACGGGTGCGGTCCCTAGGCCCGGCCGGTGATCAAAGCTCAAGTATCTGGCATGGAAGGGCAGGTCCCAGCTGACCTCTGGGCCCTGGGCAGCACCTGGGCCCTCGGGCCCCTGCGCACTCCCCTCCACCTAAGTCACGGCGCTTGAGTCCCCACACAGAGATACGATGAGTGTAGCGGGACACCACAGGCCAGGGTGCAGTGTGGGCCTCTGGGCTGCCCAGCAGCACCACATGGAAGCCAGGCGGGCAGCGCACTCTCTCCCCGCCGGCCTCGCAGACCAGCTCCTGCACAAACCCATGGGGAGCCTGACCAGCCCCTGCAGACTCGATGGCTGCGGCCCGGCTCACCCAGAAGAGGTCACGCAGGTGCGGCACAGGCTCCTCGCGAGCGCCGGACACCTGAGTGTCCCGGGGAAAGGTAGCAGGGGGAGTGAGAGTGAGCTCGGCGGACACCCCACATTCTCACCACACCTCCGTCCCCATCACCCCCGCCCCCAGGTAGGCAGCGAGAGGTCGCACAGCCTCCCGCTCAGGTGCCGCAGGAGGTTGGTCACCGCCACCCATCCCCAGTTCCCCGTCCCCGTCCAGGGCCTGGCCCCAATCAGGCAATCAGAGCCTGCTGGCCACTGGTCACCATCTGTGGGGCGATAAGTCAGGGCTGGGCCCCCCGCCTGGCTCCCTCAGTGCTTGGGAGCCGGGCAGTCCACCCCTTCCTCCTCCCCACCCCCCCGCCCCCACCACCACTGGTTGCTGTCTGCAGGGCAATCAGGCCCCTGCTCACACCTGCCTTGGCCTGGCACTCCCCACTCACCTGCTCCACCATCCTGCCACGGTCCCACTCTCGTCAGGGCCCGCTGCACCTCCACTGCTGCCCACTGCCAGCACCACATCGCCAACACCTGCCATGTTCTGCTCCGCCCCTTGGTGGTCAGCGCATGTCATAGCGAGCACGTGAACTCCCGGTCAAACAATTTGCATATGAGGCTTTTATTACATAGGATACCTATTTTGATTTTAAAAAGTTCCTAAGTACTGAACTTTCTACAGATTTGCCTGACTTAGCAAGTACAAACACAGGATGACCAATTACATCTGAAGACTGGATGGCATACATTTACATGAAAAAGTTATTTGTTGTTTATCCAAAATTCAAATTTAACAAACACAGGCACGAGATACATTTAGGATAAAACTTAGCTGATGTTTATCTGAAGTTCAGATTTCACAAAAATAGAGCATCCTCTATCTTATCTGGCAACCCTACCCCGGCTCCAAGACCTGGAAGAACAAAGGTGAGTAAGACGCGGCAGCTGACTCCCCAGACAGAGCTCACTGTCCGGTGAGAACCAGACCTGGACGAGGACGGTACAGGTTACAGTGGAGGTGAGAGGTGTTTCCCAAGTGCTTTCAGGAACACAGGCACAGGAGCCATTAAATCCTAATTTAGCGCCTCCCGTCCCCATCCTTCACAACGAAAATGAACATTATGGAACTTCTCATTCTAGAATTCTCTACATCCTACAGGTTCTATAATCCTGATTCATGACCATGCTAAGTGTTCCGAATGTTCCTCCCTGACAGGACATCACACACCACCACCACCACCACCACCATCCCCGGAGTAATATCCACAGCAAAAGCATTTTCTGACACGTCCAGGGCTCAGGGAGCTCTCTGCTTAACCCCGCGCTGCGTCGGTAACCTCACAAGATCCCACATAAGAGCAGAGAGCCATGTGGTTTGCACGCAATGGGCGCTCAGTAAGGGTCACTTGGGTAAGAAAACCGAACTTCACTAATGCCACCCCATCTTCCTGTGCAACCCCAAAGCCTGAACAACTGTGAACAACGTCCAGTGTGCCTTCGCCATGGTTTCCACCAGGATCAAGTGGCTGCCAAGGGCGTCTGAAGGGAGCTAGAGAACACCAGGCACAGGACAGATGTGAGAAGACAGGCGAGAAAGCACACGGAGTTGCATACACCGCCACGTGACCTCCATCACCCGCATGCTCTGAGTTGGACGTCCTCACCGTATCTGCCGAGATGAGGGACGCCCACATACTACTCATGAGCACACTTCTGAAAGTACAATTTTGGGCCCATATTTGGAAAACTCTCTGGAGCTCTTCTCTGAGCCAGCAGCTAAGGGAGCTGGGCAAGGCCCGGAGTAGACTGGTCAGGTGGGGTCAAGCAAGGACAGTGCCCGAGAGACCTGCCCCAGGCTCACGCTGTTCTCTCCTCGTGGCCCTCGGGCAGGCGTGAGGCGCACAGCCTGGCACTGAAGCGGCTCCAGCCTAAAGATCACCTGAACCGTCTCGTGAAGAGCTGCTCCATTTCCCAGGATCTCAAGATCACAGGAGACAAAGCAAAAGAAGGGCGCGGGGGGGAGGGGGCGAGGAAGCTAAGAAATAGGTGGTAAGTACCTATTTTCTGCTAGGATTGCCTTAGACCAAGGAAACAAGGGCACAACCCAATATTGCCAAGTGCATTCGATAAGACTTTGGGACCTACAGTGAGAAACCAAGGACATATTTCATGTCAAAGACAACAATTTGAAGGCTTAAAATGGGATAATTAGCTGTAGTATTTTACTTACAAGGTCTCAATTTCCCGGTATGAAAAAATAAAACTGGTCTTCCCTTCCTAGCCTATTCACCTCTGCATCCCCGGCATTGAGTACCATTATGGCATTTAGCAGACATGCCAGGTGTCCGATAAACTGATATGTTAATGGATGGCGTCCAGGACGTTTCAATCCCATGAGCCAGATTCCCTGATGGGCATCCGTTAGTTGATGACTGCACCTGGGGAACTGCAGCCACATGGTTTTGTTTATAGATTTTCCCTCACAGCCAAAGTGAACCTCCAAGTGATAAAGAGAAACAAGTAAGTATACTCAAATTCCCATCTTTCAAGGCCCAACATTAAAACTTACTCAAAATAAGATCCTTTTACAAGTCAGAAAAGTGAAGACACTTTTACAACTTCAAAATATCAAAGAAACATCAGCTTGTTTAAAATTCTGTGTTAGAGGCATTGCGGAAGAAAACATTTTGAAAGCACTGCCAAATTCTTAAAAAAAATTAAAATAACTTGTACAAGTCCCAAAATAAACTCAGTCCATTAAAGCAGAAACACACACACACACACACACACACACACACACACACACACACAAAACTGTTTCAATTCAAAGCAATAAAGGTTTAGACAGAAAGTTCATAAAAGATTAACAAGTAAATTCCAGATATGGCCCTACTGTTTAACTATTAAACAGTCAACCCAATATAGGACAGGTTTGCTTCTAACAATATCCCTATTGGATCTCTGACTCTATAGCAGTGATGGCGAACCTATGACACGCATGTCAGAGGTGACACGCGAACTCATTTTTTTGGTTGATTTTTCTTTGTTAAATGGCATTTAAATATATAAAATAAATATCAGAAATATAAGTCTTTGTTTTACTATGGTTGCAAAAATCAAAAAATGTCTATATGTGACACGGCACCAGAGTTAAGTTAGGGTTTTTCAAAATGCTGACACGCCGAGCTCAAAAGGTTCGCCATCACTGCTCTATAGCAAGGTATCTTCCAAGCCAAAATATGCCAACTATTTCTGCCTTGAAATAAATATTGTATGTGAACTTTCTGGGCTTAGGTACTTTCTTCTCTTTTATCCAGCCACAAATGGTCCAGTCATCTCAACCATATTTAATAATAATAGTAATAATAAAAGTGTAATATGCTAATTAGACCGGAAGGACGAAGCCCGGGGTCCCGGGTACCAGAGGAAGCCGGTGCCGGCAGCCTGGGGAAGGAAGGCCTACTCTTGCATGAATTTCATGCATTGGGCCTCTAGTGTATAAATAAAAACATACATATGTGTACAGAAGTCTCCCTCCCCCACATCCGCAGTATCGCTTTGTATAGTTTCACTTACCTATCGCAGCTCATCATGGTCTGAAAATATTAAATGGAAAATTCCAGAAATGAACAATTCATAAGTACTAACATTCTGAGGAGCATGATGAAATCTCAGGGCATCCTGCTCCATCCCCCGTGGGACGTGAACCATCCCTTTGTCCAGAGAATCCGCACTGAATACACTCCCCACTCATGAGTTACTTAGTAGTGGTCTCGTTAGCACAGTGCATGTGTTCAAGTCACTCTTGTTTTACTTAATAATGGCCCAAAAGTGTAACAGTAGTGATGCTGGCAATCTGGATAAGTCTTTAAGCGAAAAAGTGAGTACAGTACATTAAGACATTTTCAGAGAGAGGGGGAGAGCACATACACATAAATTTTATTGCAATGTATTGTTGTAATTGTTCTATTTTATCATTAGTGATTACTGTTAATCTCTTAGTGTGCCTAATGGGCTAATGGTAATTCAAAACCGTGAACTACTGTACTGCACTTTTTTAGTTAACAAGTTAAAAACCCAGGGATTAAAAAAAATTTTTTTTTACTTTTTTTTATTGATTTTAGAGAGAGAGGAGAGGAGAGGGGTGAGAGAGAGAAACATAGATGAGAGAGAAACATCCATTGGCCTGCACGCCCCCTACTGGGGATCAAGCCTGTAACCTGGGCACGTGCTCTGACTGGAAATCAAACCTGAGACCCCTTGGTGCATGGGACCTGAGCCACTCGGGCCGGGCAAAAGCCCAGGGATTTGATGTTGGCTCTAGAAGAAAAGGCCATTTGTAACTTCCTTCATTCACAGCCTGCCTTTCCCACCATAATAAACGGAACTCTAGCTCCTCCAAGACCCACTCAGTTGGAAGGAGCCTCTCTCTCCTCTGAACTCCCATGGTGTTTGTCTAGATCAGCGGTTCTCAACCTGTGGGTCGCAACCCCTTTGGCGGTCAAATGACCCTTTCACAGGGGTCGCCTAAGACCATCCTGCATATCAGATATTTACATTACAATTCATAATAGTAGCAACATTACAGTTATGAAGTAGCAACGAAAATAATTTTATGTTTGGGGGTCACCACAACATGAGGAACTGTATTTAAAGGGCCAGAAGGCTGAGAACCACTGGTCTAGATTCATTTCTCAATGCACTGCAGCTGCGCACAAGCCTCAGCTCCCTTTCTGGACCAAGGTCCCCGAGGACAGGCTCTGGGGGAGAGTCCTGCTGACCCTCCCCTGGTGCCCGAGCCCGTGCTGTGCTGGAAGGTTTGCGTCAATCCCTGCTGAACAAAGGCAGGATTCGCGAATAAATACCCCACTGGCCTCCTGTGCATTCACTCTAAATGCTACTCTATTTCTCTGTACTGCACGAGCACTGTGCAGTGCTCCAAGCTAATAACAGAGACAAACTAAGTTAAGTGATGTTTTTTGCAAAGCTTCTTTCCACCTCGTATGAGCTAAAACCATCCTAACCACTGAGAAGGCAGCCCCAGCAGTTTCCAACAGCCTGGGAGCTGGAACTCTGACGGGGGAAGCTGCCCTCCGTAGACGTAGACTTCATAACAGAGGTGGATTCCCCTCCATGCAGAGCCACGCCCAAATGCTGGGATCCCTACCTCGGATCATCCCACACATGACCCTCCTAGGAAGATGAGAGCTCAGCAACCCACAGTGCAATCCCTGGGAAGCCCTTCCTAATTAATCCAGATGAGCCGGGCGGACACCTGCCCGGGAGGCTCCTCCCCACAGAGCAGGCCGTCGCCGTCACTGCAGACGTAAGCACTGCTTTAAATGACCAAACTAAGCAGCGTGACAAGTGGCTTTACTGAGAGTCATCACGGCTTCATGTATGAAACTTAAATAAGACCACTGATATCATAACGCAGTTCCCAGCGGAATCTTTAGGGGAGCGGAGAGGGGGACAAAGAGCACACCCTCATTCTCCGCTGCGTTGCACAGTTTTCAATCCTCTAATTGCAGCGAGAGACTAGAGGAAATCGGTGGGAGAAAAGATCATGGGCATGTTCTTAGTAACTTATTCCATCTTATTTTCTCATTACGAGGTTAAAAAGTAGTTAAGGCTTAATCTGCTTTCACTCGGAGCCTGAAGATCTGCATGGGGGCCACTGCCTTGAAGATGTAGCGGGAGCAGGAAGGAAGAGGACGGGGCAAGAACAGAACTGCTTTACAGCTGCAAGGAGCCGGGAGAGGTGTGCCCGCTCTCTGCTGGGTCCTTAGACCAAACCTCAGCTGTGAACATCCCAGGCCATCTCCTCCCACAGTCCCCCAACCCCACCCTACCGAGGACCAATTTGATAATGAATAAACAAAGCACAAACAAAAGCCACTAACAGAATAGAATGAACAGCAAAAGAAGATCGTCTTACACCAAACAGATTTCTTTAACAGACTGGCTGTGACCTCTTCTTTTACCAGCACCACCACTGAAAATAAGCGAGAACAAAAGATGACTCAATATGCACAGCCATGAAGAACTCCAGGGCACACCGCATGCATAATTCATGATCCAAAGCAGGCTGCCATCAGCATCAGTTATCCTTTCAATATTTTAAAGTGGTGAGAGGTTACTCGATATTCATAAAGTCTCTTATTTCTTCCGCACGACCCTTCCAAATTTAAGAACAAATTGGGAACTTTATTATCTGCAAATGACATTACTTACAAACCTGACACTATAAATCTGCTAGAATTCACTTGGTATCCATCATAGGGTGGTGGCTAAGCAACCCTAACAAACCAATTAAGGCAGCAGGCAATACATATCAGCCCTGTTGGAATTGACCTCATCAAATCACTTCTGCTTTGTTTTAAAATAAGAGGCCCCGTTTTCTTCCCACTGCGGTTAAAACTCATCCCACACACTCAAATCAGAGAGACACGCTTTCCGCCTCACAGACGGGGACTCTGAAACCCAGAGAGGTCACCTGGCACGTCTGAGATCTCACAGCCAGGCAGAGAGGCCCAGGACTGCCTCGCCTCAGCACCCGGACTGCCTCCTCCATCCCCAAGGACCTGCCCAGGGGCCTGTGTCCTGTGCAGTGTGGTCTGAATTAGCCCAGGGTGGTCCCCCTGACTCCATTCACATTCCATCCAAGGCCATGGTCCATGCTGCTGTCCTGAGTGTTCGTAAATATTGTAAATTTGACATTTCGCCACGTGACCCTCCACTATTTCCCCCTCACCGAGAGGAAACAAATCATCAAATCAAAAAAATACTTTAGCTTTACATCAAGCTGCCAAGAGTTCTGTTCTAGTGGGGGAAAAAGTTAGCCGACAGATTAGATAGGCTAAAAACATATTTACAAGGAATGTGCACCTACAAGGGAAATGGCCGATTCCCAGTAATTGGCACGACCCTCCTCCCCCGACCCCGACTGCATCGAAGTTCAAGTTCGATGGCTCTGGTGGTTTGCAGAGAGGACCCCAGCATCACCTCCGCTATGCTGGAGACCTGCTCCTATGCCTCCAACCCCACCCACCTGGCTCCGAGGGCTCCCTTCCTCGGGCCTCTCTTGGCTCCTGAAGATCTTTTCATCCCAGCATTTACTATCCAGCCCCACAACTCTATGTCTACTGCTTGCTCCCCTCCCTGGACTGCAGCTTCCGGGGACCGGGGCCTGGTCACCCCGACTCTCCATGACCTTCCCAATGCCTCGTCATTGCAGATTTCCAGTTAATGTGTACACAGAGTTAAACAACCCGTGCCTTGCACGCACACTATTTTGTTTTTCATTCAACCGACCACCCATGTTTGACAGGTGGAAAGCTATCATTTTCCCAAGAGGCATTATATACAGGGTGGTGGCAGAGAGTGTAGGTTCCGGAGTGGGTAGCCACGTGCCATGGTGCCCAGGCCAAGTTACTCAGCCCCCCTGAGCCTCCGTGTTCCTCACCTGTAAACAGGGATCGTGGTGATCAGAGCTACCACTTATTAAACATACGGCAAAAACTACTCTGGACACTCCTTCCTTCAGCTAATCCTCACATCGTCTGAGGCGGCTGGCAGCAGGGGCAAAGGCGTAGGCACTGTTAGAACGATTCCCTTTGTTTACAGATGAGCAAACTGAGACCAAGCTGCCAGGGTCCAACCCCAACAGGTCCAGGGGTCCCCTAAGGTGTGGACAGAGTCGGCGAAGAAGGAACGATACAGAGATAGCGTTCAGTTGATCAGCAGCCTAGCCAGGATCTCCAGCCCGGATCTCCAGCCAAGTTCTGGTCTCGATCTCCAGAGAGGTTCTGCTTAGGATCTCCAGACAGGTTCTGTCCAGGTTCTCCAGTCAGGTTCAGTCACCAGCTTCTAGTCAGGCTCTCCTGCCAATCTCCCCAGTCAGGTTCAGTCCAGGATCCCCTGCCATGCTCTCTCGCCAGGCTCCGCCTCCAGGCTCCAAGGCCAGTCCCTGTCCAGGATCCTCCGGCATGCTCTCTCCAGCGAAGTTCTTCTGTCTCTAGAGAACGTTCTGTGTAGGTTCTGTGCCTAGGCTCTGTCTCTCTTGGTCCTGTCTTCCAAGCCCTGTGTCCTTAGTTCTGTGTTCTGAGTTCTGTGTTCTTAGTTCTGAGTGTTTCTGTCTTGTTACAACTGTATTTATACCAGTTGATTCAATCCTATCAATCTCTATTACAAAGGTTAGGGCGTTTCTTATCTCCATTCCAGGGAGTAAAGATTATGCAGCTTAAGCATGATTGTTCGTAGTTAAAGTGATTAATTACCCGCCTGGCACTTAGTTGAGGGGTTTTATTCCCTCCCTAACTTCAGGGGAAAATCCCTACTTGGGGAAACAACCTTTCTCGGAGAGGTGACCTTGGTTAAAACACAGCGCCAAGAAGGTGAGCAAACATATTAAGAACCGTATGCCATATATGCCAGGTCCCTTGAAACAGCAAGGATGGACCGGCTCCCGGCAAATTCCCCCTTTTTTATTTTTTAAAACAAGCATTGAAAAGAAAAACCTGAAATGCTCTCTTATATCCATTTTAAGAGTAGGATTGGCACTTTCCGCTGTTACCTGAGTCCTGATCTATCACCCCAGGGAGAGCTCGCCAATCCTGCACTTTCCCAGGGTGGAAAGGCTGCAGTGGGGTTAAGGATAAGGCTCCTTGGGCCTACCTTCTCCCATGCCATTACATTTACCTTTCCTTCCTCAGAAAAGCATGGACATACTTCTTGTATAAAACGTTCTGTCTGACTGGGAGTAACCTTAATTCCTCTGCTAGCAAGCATATGTGTTAAAAGATCAATACAGAGTCTTATTTCTTTAGACTCAGTATGGCACATCTTCTTAATCTAAAGATCAATACAGAGTCTTCTTTCTTTGGACTCAGTATGGCACATCTTCTCAAACTAAGTTCTGTACTATCCACCTTCTTACCCTATTTATCCTCTATAGGGGGGTCTGTAGCACCCTGGTGGAGTCCTATCCGTCCCGAGTGTGGGGATTTTCAAGGGGGGGGGCGCTTACCTAAGGGAATCCTGTTCCAGGGATTCCCAAAGGTGTGGACGGAGTCGGCGAAGACTATCCACCCTCTTCCTACGGTGGAGTCCTATCCGTCCCGAGTGCGGGGCGCTTACCTAGGGGTCCCTGTTCGGGCGCCAGATGTTGGGGTCCAGCGCCAGCAGGTCCAGGGGTCCCCAAAGGTGTGGACGGAGTTGGCGAAGACTATCCACCCTCTTCCTACGGTGGAGTCCTATCCGTCCCGAGTGCGGGGCGCTTAACTAGGGGTCCCTGTTCGGGCGCCAGATGCCGGGGTCCTGCGCCAGCGGGTCCAGGGGTCCCCAAAGGTGTGGACAGAGTCGGCGAAGAAGGAACGATACAGAGATAGCGTTCAGTTGATCAGCAGCCTAGCCAGGATCTCCAGCCCGGATCTCCAGCCAAGTTCTGGTCTCGATCTCCAGAGAGGTTCTGCTTAGGATCTCCAGACAGGTTCTGTCCAGGTTCTCCAGTCAGGTTCAGTCACCAGCTTCTAGTCAGGCTCTCCTGCCAATCTCCCCAGTCAGGTTCAGTCCAGGATCCCCTGCCATGCTCTCTCACCAGGCTCCGCCTCCAGGCTCCAAGGCCAGTCCCTGTCCAGGATCCTCCGGCATGCTCTCTCCAGCGAAGTTCTTCTGTCTCTAGAGAACGTTCTGTGTAGGTTCTGTGCCTAGGCTCTGTCTCTCTTGGTCCTGTCTTCCAAGCCCTGTGTCCTTAGTTCTGTGTTCTGAGTTCTGTGTTCTTAGTTCTGAGTGTTTCTGTCTTGTTACAACTGTATTTATACCAGTTGATTCAATCCTATCAATCTCTATTACAAAGGTTAGGGCGTTTCTTATCTCCATTCCAGGGAGTAAAGATTATGCAGCTTAAGCATGATTGTTCGTAGTTAAAGTGATTAATTACCCGCCTGGCACTTAGTTAAGGGGCTTTATTCCCTCCCTAACTTCAGGGGAAAATCCCTACTTGGGGAAACAACTTTTCTCGGAGAGGTGACCTTGGTTAAAACACAGCGCCAAGAAGGTGAGCAAACATATTAAGAACCGTATGCCATATATGCCAGGTCCCTTGAAACAGCAAGGATGGACCGGCTCCCGGCACCAAGCTTCCTGACTCCCTAATCCACTGGATCTCAGAGGCAAAAGGTGTAAGGCCTCTTTATCTGATGCTGGTTAAGCGGCTCGCAGAAGGCTTCCCCACAGTGTCCATCTCTGTCCACAGCACCGGCCGCCAACCTTTCGGGCCCCGCGGACCACCGGTTGGCGACTGCTGGTCTAGAGGACACCTGTCCTCTGTCCCCCTCCAGAGAAAAATACTGGACTCCTTGGGGTGAAAGGGGAAGGAGGAGGAAGTGGGAAGTTAGTCGTATGTGACAATCCGAAGTGACGCACTGGGATTCCAAGCATTATCCACTCATCTGCGTGACTCCTGCGCCTGCGTCCCTGGAAGGCCAGAGCGTGTCTGTGCTCGGCTGAGAACAAAGCCACCAACACACCACCAGATCCTTCAAAAGCAAGTATTTGTCTGCAACTAAAGGCACAGGATTCTTTTCTAACGAAGAGCAACGTGACGCTTCCCCCCCACCCCCACCCCCGGTTTTACACTGGCTCTGCCTTCAGTACAAATCCTCCCCTCCTCCCTCCCCCATCCCTGCATGAGTTAACTAATGTGCCTTGAGTCACAAATGGCACCGTAAGTCAGGAGATTTATGAGCTGTAACAAGGGACAGCGGGCGTATTCCGACCTTCCTGTGAACACCTGGGGCCGGCTACAGGGCACTTCATCACTTCCTGGAAACAGTACCTGTGTTTTTGGCTCAGGGACAGAATTTTAACAGCCCTGCTAATCGACCAGATGCAACCATCCCTGCTATGTGGGTCAGCTTCTCTCTCCCTCTTTTTTTAAGTATGTTTTTACTGATTTCAGAGAGAGGAAGGGAGAGATAGAAACATCAGTGGTGAGAGAGAATCAACTATGGGCTGCCTCCTGCATGCCCCCTACCAGGGCATATGCCCTGACCTCCTGGTTCATGGGTCGACGCTCAACTACTAAGCCACACAGGCCGAGCTGGGTCTCCTCTCGCTGCCCCATGTCACACAGACAAGGCTCGGAGGGCAGAAACAGTCTTCAAGAAGCGGCCAAGAGGCTAGCACAGCCCTAAGGAGCTGTCTGGCTGCAATGAAGCTGGGCCCAACCGTCTCAAATGCCAATTCCTGAAATGGCCAAGCAGAAGACAAGCGCATTTTCCTTTTGCCCACACCAAGAACAGGAGATGGAAATGCTGTCGCAACCAGAAAGAATGCACATGACAGGGGAGGGACCGGAGGGTGCGCACGTGTGTGTTTTTCTGGGGAGAAGAAAAGGCACACACAGGCACAGAGGCTTAATAAAAGAGAAAACTCAAAGGAAACACCTGCCCCAACCAGGAGGGGCACAAGCAGGCCAGCCATCTGGGAGCGAGCGGGGTCAGCGCAGGGGACGGATGCAGCCTACGGGGCTGGGCGTGCCATTTTTGTTACAACAACCTGCGCACAAAACGGCCCGGCTCCCAGCAGACCAGTGGGCTGTTCTGGAAAATTCACATTTCTCTCTTTAGTTCTTTCCCACGCAATTTATAAGCAACGGGCCTCCTGAATCCAGGGCACCGCGGCCATGCTTCCGAGGTGAATGAAGAGAAGCCCAGAAGGAATACAAATTCTCAATAGCGCGTCCGGAAACTGTGGCTCATGCTTTCCTCCTCGCCGTCTGCACTGATCTGGACACTCAGTATGAGATGGAGGCTTTGTGTGCCGTCCTCTTTCTCCGAGAACCTGGTGGGTGATTTTGTTAGCTCTGGATAACGTATTTTAAACACAAAAGCCACTCTAACAGGATTTAATTGTTTCCTTTTTTTTTTTTTTTGCAAGTCAAACACATTTTCGTGGGCTGGGTTAGACCCATCCTTTTCTTTCTTTCTTTCTTTCTTTTCAATATATTTTTATTGATTTCAGAGAGGAAAGGAGAGGGAAAGAGCGAGAGAGAAACATCAATGATGGGAGAGAATCAATTATTGGCTGCCTTCTACACGCCCCCTACTAGGGGACGGAGCCCGGAACCCAGGTATATGCTCTGACCGTGATCTCCTGGTTCATAGGTCGATGCTCAACCAGTGAGCCCTGTCAGCCGAGCTAGGCCCATTCTTTATTCATTATACTCACTGAAGAGCAAATGGTGCGGATGATCTCTTAAATTTTGAACCTCTACTGATACCGGGATCCACCCAAGGCACATTTCCTGAGCAGAACTCCACAAGCAGGAGTCTAGAAACACAATGGTGTGGACTCTGAAGGCTGGCTGTAGGGCAGAAGGAGGAAAAGCCGCCCCCACGGGCTCAGGCGGTTTTCCTGGGGCCGAAAGGCAGAAGCAAGGTTTGCAGTCAGTGAAACACAGCTCGTTATCAATTCTTTTCCACTAATTTCTCACCCCGACACCACATTAGTCTATCTGCCACTGTCTTGTTGTAATCAGCAGTACATTTGTTTGCAGGCATGTATGATTTGTAATTATTGCTGTGTCTAAACATTACATCATGTTATAATGGATGAATTAAGCTGTGAAATGCATAATTATGCTGAAAACAGTGGTATTCCAATATGCATCACAAAAGCCAATTACAAAGATTACTCTTCTTTTAAATCACAAAGGTAAGCTTTATTATCATTCCAAAGCCCTTTTTCAAGTCCCACCATTTTGACTCAGTCATTTGTCTTTTTCTAATTGCACCGCAACAGTGTTCCAAGCACAAGGAGGGATTATCAACCCTGAAGGAAATAAGGTTGTTTCTCAAAATTCTGGAAAGTGGAGAGCTTGCTCAGCTTAAAATCTGTAAAAGAATCTTGAAAGAATCAAAGGCCTGTCACTATAGGACTAACTAAGCAGTACATCCATTTGTAAATTATGATATATATACATATGTATGTGTGTGTGTATGTGTGTGTGTGTGTGTGTAGATAGATAGATATAGATATAGTATATTATATCTATGCTAGGGTCCCAGTGCATGGATTCATGCACATTGAAAGGAAATTAATTAGAAGAAATATTTTAACCCCTAGAGTGCCAGGGAGCGCAATCACGCTCCTCCTGTCTTTCGCCAAAAGTGCCGGGAGCGCTATCGCACTCCTCCTGTAGCGTCCAGTTCTAAGTCTGCTTTTATTAGTGATGATGATATTGCCAAATATGTCAATTCTTGCTGTGAAGATGACGATTTTGTGGAAGATATTGAATATGTAACTTCATTTACTTGCGATTCATAATTTTTTTCCTAAACTGCTGTAAAATCAGCAAAAATGCCTTGGAAATTTTAGCATAGTTCCTAGGATATTGGTTGGCACTCAAAGGGTTAATATCATTATTCGCCCTTTCTCTATAACAGAAATGTCAACCAAATTCGCGATCAACAATGACAGATCAAAACACAAGCATGCGATTGTGGTGCCAGTGAGAGCTTTATATGTTTCGTGCATGCACAAGTCAGCTTAGCCTTTTATATATATACTAGTGGCCCGGTGCACGAAATTCGTGCACTGGGTGTGTGTGTGGGGGGGGGGGGTGTCCCTCAGCCCAGCCTGCCCCCTCTCACATACTGGGAGCCCTCAGGCGTTGACCCCCATCACCCTACAATCGCAGGATTGGCCCCTTGCCCAGGCCTGACGCCTCTGGCTGAGGCGTCCGGCCCGGGCAGCGGGGACCCGCAGCTGCAGCGGCCCCGCAATCGTGGGCTCCGCGTTAGGCCCAGGCAAAGGACCCCTAGCTCCTGGGACTGCCAGCTTCGACTGTGCCCAGCTCCCATCGCTGGCTCCACCCCTACTTCCTGCTATCACTGGTCAGGGCGGCAAAGGCACCTGATTCTCCAATCATGCCCTGCCCCCCAGCTCTTAGCTCCCCCCTGGGTTTCCGATCACTGTCAGTGGCAGGGGGCTTCTTCCTGCTTTCCCTTTCGCCTCCCTGCATTGTGCCTACATATGCAAATTAACCGCCATCTTGTTGGCAGTTAACTGCCAATCTTAGTTGGCAGTTAATTTGCATATAGCCCTGATTAGCCAATGAAAAGGGTATCGTCGTACGCCAATTACCATTTTTCTCTTTTATTAGATAGGATGCTAGAGGCCTGGTACACAAAATTCATGCACTAGAGGGGGGAGGGGGGTCGGAGCCTGCTGGCCTGAGGAGGGGGAGGGACCGAGAGGTCGGCCATTCCTGCCCACTTGCTGGCCCGACCCCTGTCGCTGGTTGCCCTCTGTGTGTGGGGCGACCGGCAAGTCAGGGGTCTTGGCCTGGTGCCACCCGCGTCCCCTGCCACCCACCCTCGGTTCCCCGTTTGCCATCGGGCAATCGGAGCCTGCTGGCCAGGAAAGGGACCTAGAGGTGGTCAGTGCGCCTCACAGTGGCCGGTTGAGCGTTCATTCTGGTCCTTCCGCTGTTAGGGTCAATTTGCATATCACTCTTTTATTATATAGGATACACTCATCACAGAATCACTCATAACAACAAAAACCTGAAAAAACTTAAATGTCAAATGGTAGAACAAAGGTAAAAATCTGTTGATGTACTATTCTGTAAGCATTTATAATTACTGAACAGATACTAATAACATAAAACCATATTTGAGACAGCTTACGTTAAAAAAACAATAAATTATGTATACCAGATTTCCAAATACAAGGTGGGGCAAAAGTAGGTTTACATTTGCTCATATGGAAAAGAATGCAATAACTAATCCATAATAATAAAAGCATAATATGCTAATTAGACCAGACGACCTTCCGGACAAAGCCGGGGCTGCGAGGGAAGCCCAGGTCCTGGGTGCCAGAGGGAAGCCGGTGCCGGCAGCGGGGGAACGAAGGCCTACTCCTGCACGAACTTTTCTGCATCGGGCCTCTAGTAAATAATAATACCAGAATAAACTGCTTCAAAAACTCACAACTGTAAACCTACCCTTGCCCCACCCTATGGAAGTGTAAACCTGGGCTTTCAGAATAATTGTAGGGACAGCAGCTTCTAACACCTCTTGAGCTCTTGCCATGTGTCAAACACTGTTCTGAGCATCTAACATGGATTAACGTAATCTTCAGGACACCACATGAGTAGAGAATATTAGGATGGCCAAAGTCACACAGCTAACAAGTGGTGACTTGTGCACCCAGCATTCTCCCTCAAGAGCCCTTGCAACTAACCACTCGGTGATAATGCTTCTCTTTTATTTTTTTAAATAATGCTTCCATTTTAAACTGCAACACGAAATTCCAAATGTTTCAACCCAAAATATAAAGACAAACAAAATATAAAGTAAAAATTTGAAGTTATCTTGCACTTCCTAGGATTCCAATTACAATGTAACTTAAGTAGAATTTTGATAAATTGAGGGACAAAGGAAGACAAACTCCAATGTTGATATGATGAAAGATGTAAGAAAAGCACTCTCTTATGGTGGTAGGCAGTGTGCAACCTAATGAAATGCATAAAACATGGCGCTCCACTAGTGCAAAATTAATAAAAACCAGTAATTCTAGGCAGTCTGTGGTATCATAAAAATAACAGAGGGTAAAGTCAGTGAATCTTAGTCCACAATAAAGTGCTAACTGTCTTCTAGCCAAATTCGCCTTTATCCCAGGATCTGTTATGGTTGAGGTTCAGAGGAAGGAAAAATCGATGTTTTCGGATGCATTCCCAGGGATCACAGAGGCATGCGGCCACCTGGCTGTGAGGATAACCAACACTCCTTTTCTCCCGGGCTCGGAGGAGGAAGTCTCCAGCGGCACCCTTAGACATGGGCCTAGCCCCGTGGTCAGCAAACGGCGGCTCACGAGCCACATGCGGCTCTTTGGCCCCTTGAGTGTGGCTCTTCCTAAGCCTTAGGAGTACCCTAATTAAGTTAATAACAATGTACCTACCTATATAGTTTAAGTTTGAAAAATGTGGCTCTCAAAAGAAATTTCAATCGCTGTACTGTTGATATTTGGCTCTGTTGACTAATGAGTTTGCCGACCACTGGCCTAGAGGACCGGTGTGCTGTCAGCCCAACAATAACCAGAACGTGAGCCTGAACAAATCATTTGACACTACCTTTACGTTCTCCCAGCTGCCAATCGCTTCCGTGGTCTCAACAGAGGCCTGCCCGATGGAAAAGCGCAGGGCTAAGACAATGCTTCCGAAACTCTAGCTTATGGGCCGCCAGTGGTCACTGGCATCCTTTTACCAGTTCCCAAATGTACCTTAAATAAAGAAGCCCCTTCCTTGTTACAATTGCTAAATGCCGAAATGCTTTTACGGACACACACCCGCTCCCAGGCAGAGCGTGCTGAACTGCCTGCCTTTTTAAATGCCATTCTGATTTGAATTACCCTTCCCCTCTTCTCCATGCAGTTAACTGGAAATCACCCTGCAACACTCAGCTGCCGGGCAGCCCTTTCAGAAGCCCCTCTGACACCCCACCGCTCCCCTGCACCTGACTATGGCCTCCCCGGACCTCCACATGGGCAGTTCCCACCCATCACCAGACCTGTATGCCCAGCAGGGACCACGGTGCCCAGCACTGAGTGATACAGAATGGACATCTAGGAAAAAGGCGGGAAGGAGGTGAGCTTGTGTATGTTGGGAAGCAGTGGGCAACCCAACCCCAGGGCAGGGCAGTGGGTAGGAGCAGAGGTCTGGGCAAAAGTCCCAGGGCACTCCAACTCTGGGGACTTCACTTTTTAACCCTCAATTTCTCCACCTGAAAATGAGGACAATGATAATCCTAGCTCCTAGGGTTGCTGGGAGGATTAAATGAGATCGCCCATAAGAAGCACTTAGCTGTGTCTAGAACAGCCGTGGGCAAACTACGGCCCGCGGGCCGGATCCGGCCCGTTTGAAATGAATAAAACTATTGAAAAAAAAGACCGTACCCTTTTATGTAATGATGTTTACTTTGAATTTATATTAGTTCACACAAACACTCCATCCATGCTTTTGTTCCGGCCCTCCGGTCCAGTTTAAGAACCCATTGTGGCCCTCAAGTCAAAAAGTTTGCCCACTCCTGGTCTAGAACATGACAGGAACTCAACTGTCACCGACTCTCATATTTTCCCCCAACCCTCCATTCTTAGACAGATGTGATAATTAATACAGTAATAACCCCATGGCATGAAAAATAATCTTATCGAAACTATAATAAAGTTGATAAGTCAAACAGTACCTAGGAGAAGTATCATTTTTTCTGATTTTATCTCTTCCTTCTCCATTTTTTTCTTTTTAAATTCTTTTCAAAATCAGAAAAGAAGGAGGCTTGTTCTACTAACCCAAATTCACTAGTACTGTAACAATATACTAATACTACGTTCATTTATATGCATCTCATTTACGCATCATTTTAGCAGTGGGGAGGATCTAAGAAAAATTAACTCTTTAATTCTCTCAACATTTAATATGCTAAGAAAGAAAAACCACCTCAACAACGCGTCCTTCATCAAAGAAATCTATAAGTAGCAGCCATATATTTTCCTGATGACAGGATCCAATTTAATTTATACTGCCTTTGGAGTCAGTGCGCATGCAGTCTTTGGTGTTCAGAAATCACTGATGACTTCAATCCCTCCCGATACAAAAGCAAATCCATAAATAACTGAGAAATGTAAAGCCTTCTGAAAGAGGGGGCACCCCCCCTCGCCCCCCCGCCCCAAAAAGCTGATTAGTTTTGGAAGTTTTTAGAAATCTTCAGATACCATGCATTTTCCTATCTCAGGATCCTGCCTATTTTGAGATCTGCCTGAGATTTCTTGCAAACAAATGATCCGAACTGAAAATCAATGGAAAAGAATGATCTGGGTTATTACTTTCCACCTACTCACCTAAGTCAAGCATATTCAAAACTGTAGCCAGTCTTTCTCAGTAGGATCATATTTTTCCCCCAGAAAATCAAAAGCCAGTTTTTTCAGTAATTACTCAAACATGCAAGTGAATTTCTCTGTGTGTGGTCAGATTCCATATATACAAACAACAATTACATCACCAAAGTCCCTGATCAGCTCCCCTTGGCCAATGCCATGTAATTGTGGACAAAAGGGGCCACATGCTAACCCGACAAGCTCAGGGAAGGCCTGCAAGGCGGTCTCGCAAACTCAAAGACCTAAAGTCACCACGAAGGAGGTCTGAAATTAAAATTTAACTAAATGCAGTTATGGTGGGTAGTCACGTCCTAGGCCCTTATCTTCCCTGACAAGGTCAATCATTACCTTAACTGAGCTTATTGTCTTTTTGCATCTACGATAACATATCATTGAAATGTCAGGGTAACTTGTAACTTCTCTTTTTTCCCCGGACTCCTCAGGGCACAACCAATGCCACAACAGATACCACAAATTCCTTCATTGTTAGTGTTACCATGTTAATTGTTGACTGTTAACTATCCTGTGCCCACCTAAGTAAAAGAAGTGTCTATCATTTTATTTTTTATCTAATCCCAGAGGTTTCCCACTTTGCTTTCTCCCACCTCTCTAATCTATCACCAGTGGATTTCATGTAACCCACCTACATCTCCTCCTTTGATTGTAATGTACAAAAATAGATTTTTTTAAAAATGCCATTTTCAGGAGCATTATCCCAATCCATTGAGATTCTGCTTTGTGACAACTGTCGACAGTTTGGCTCAAAGAAACTCACAAAAGTCCTAGCTGGCTTGGCTCAGTAGATAAGAGCGTCGGCCTGTGGACTGAAGGGTCCTAGTCAAGGGCACATGCCTGGGTGGCTGGCTTGATCCCCATAGGGGGCATGGAGGAGGCAGCCTATCAGTGATTCTCTCTCATCATTGATATTTCTAACTCTCTCTCCCTCTCATGTTCTCTCTGAAATTAATAAACATATTTTTTAAAAAATTAAGTGCAGCCCTAATCGGTCTGGCTCAGTGGATAGGGCGTCAGCCTGTGGACTGAAGGGTCCCAGGTTCCATTCTGGTCAAGGTCATGCACCTTAGTTGTGGGCACATCCCCAGCACGAGGTGTGCAGGAGGCAGCTGATCGATGTTTCTCTCTCATGGATGTTTCTAACTCTCTATCCCTCTCCTTCCTCTCTGTAAAAAAAATCAATAAAATATATTTTAAAAAATTTTAAGTGTTAAAAAGCACACACAGATGATAGGAATTGCACAGTACTCAAGTGTGTTCTTCTCTGTGCTCTTTATGTGCCAGCCCCCCATTAACTCAGGAATGCCACAGACAGACCTCTGTCCTCTCATCAACACTGAGTAAGAGGATGTCGGTCGCAGCCAGGTTAAAAGATGTTCAACAGCGTGGCATCTCAAGGCCTGGCCTAAAAAGCCCTTCTCTCCTTCCACCATGCCTTCATGTCTCAAAACTGTGCAAAAGAATTCCCAGTCAACTCCCCCTAGGCAGGAAGCCAGCGACTGAATCTGCTCCTAGCCTCCAGAAGCACCTGACTTAAAGGTGTGGCTGTACAACACTGAATGCACTAAATGCCACGGAACTGCTTCCTTACAAATGGTATCTGGGATGTGATGTGAATTTCCATAAGAGGAGGAGGAAGAGGAGGAAGGAGCAGCAGCTTGGACTCAGTAAGCCACTCTGCCCAGAACCGAAAGGCACACACAACCGAAGAGCAGTCTTGACACAGCTCCAGTTCTCCTTTCCTCCTTGCCCTTCTCGCAAGTGCCCTTTGCACAGATTTGCAAAAGCAGAGGAAGCAGCTGGAACAGCCTGGGTGCCTGGGGCTGCCAGTCTAGAGCGTGGAGTTCCTTCCTGAGGCCCATGACACAGCCTCCAGGCTCACAGCACCCATGGGAATCCACCGCCGGCCCCCACCAGGACCCCGGGACCTCTGTCCTCCTCCAGTTCCCCCCTCCCCGCCCCCACCAACATTCTCTCTGCTTCTGTAGTCTTTGCCTTCTGTAAACCTACCGCTAAAGATAAACATTTGATTTTTGTTTTGTTTTTTTTACTAATTTACTCTCTAAGTAACAATCCGTATTTTCAGCTAAGAGACTATGTTGAGGAAGGAAAATGAAAAAATGTTTTCAAGCACTCAGTGCCAAAAATAGAAAATAACTACAAATGTTCCCTTCTCCCTCTGCACGGAAGTCGGCCCTGCTGGCCATGGTGTCTGGGAGTCATTATCCATCGTAAACAGCACATATAGAACCATCTCTGCACTCATTACAGGCGGCAACTTTTCCAGGGGCTTCCATGAGCTCAAACCAGCAACCTTGACTCTGTCCGGAGCTTCGAAAGCAATGGCACGTGGGAGAAGAGAAAACAGCTGGTACACACCATGAGGAACACCCTCCTCTCCGTCTATAGTTTCCCTCTTTGAGAGGCCAGTGTCAGGGTTGGGGTGGGGTTAGCTGGAAAGAGCTATGGAACAGCAGGCTTGGGGGAGGGGAGTGCTCACTGCCTAAAGAAAGAGAAGGCAAGGTCAGGTGGTAGAAGGCAAGGTCAGGTGGTAGAAGGCAAGGTCAGGTGGTAGAAGGCAGGTCAGGTGGTAGAAGGCAAGGTCAGGTGGTAGAAGGCAAGGTCAGGTGGTAGAAGGCAGGTCAGGTGGTAGAAGGCAGGTCAGGTGGTAGAAGGCAAAGTCAGGTGGTAGAAGGCAAGGTCAGGTGATAGAAGGCAGGTCAGGCGGTAGAAGGCAAGGTCAGGCGGTAGAAGGCAAGGTCAGGTGGTAGAAGGCAAGGTCAGGTGGTAGAAGGTAGGTCAGGTGATAGAAGGCAGGTCAGGTGGTAAAAGGCTTTCTGTATTTGGGGCAATGAATGCTTGAAAACATTTTCTCACTTTCCTTCATTCACTTTGCATCCTGATAGCTGCCCCTTGCCCACTCTTTCCCCCACCACATCTTTCCTGAAAGAATTAGGGGTTGGATACAGAGGACAGGAATATATGTACCAGAAAAGTCACGTGGGAAAAGTATATGCTTACCTTAAAATGCACACTTTAAGACAAAGAGCATAAACAACCTAAAAAAAAAAGCACTTTGCCAAAGAATCGATTAAGAAACACCAGAATCTCTTGAGTTCTTTAAAAATAACCAATCCGCTTTGAGCCCCTTCCCACCTGCTCAGCCCTGCACCAGGCACTGTCTAGGGCAGCGGTTCTCAACCTGTGGGTCGGGACCCCTTTGGGGGTCGAACGACCCTTTCACAGGGGTCGCCTAAGACCATCAGAAAACACATACATAATTACATATTGTTTTTGTGATTAGTCACTGCTTTAATTATGTTCAATTTGTAATGATGAAAATACATCCTGCATATCAGATATTTACATTATGATGCATAACAGTAGCAACATTACAGTTATGAGGTAGCAACGAAAATAATTTTACGGTTGGGGGTCACCACAACATGAGGAACTGTATTAAAGGGTCGCGGCATTAGGAAGGTTGAGAACCACTGGTCTAGGAGTGTGACCTGCCAGCACAGGAAACATCGGGTCTCAGAGAAGAGAGTATGTAACTGTAGGGGAGAACTGCCATACTTACAGGGGAGAGTCTTCGTGGTTCAACAAAGACATGTCATCATGCGTGTTCCGTGGCTGTCTGGGATGCCTGTCAATCACTCTGGGTTCTATAGGCTGCCCAGACATGAGGAGCCAAGTGGGGCTCAGAGGGTCAGCTTCATTAATGCAAAAGCAGGACTGGGGAAGGCAGGCCAAAAGGGGCCTCCTCACCCCCCAATGAAGGGAAGGAAAGAAGCCCCCAAAGGAAGGGAAACCTGACCGCCACCGGCAGCTGGTTTTGCAATCAGAGCAGCTGAACCAGGGAGCACAGACCTGGCCGGGCCTGCCCCCAAGCAGACCACCGGGTGTGCCTTCCACAGAGCCTAGAACACCAAGCAGCTCAGCTCTCCTCTCCACGCAGCGCACAGGAGTGCCAAGGCTGCAGAGACAAGAGAGGGCAAGAAAAGAGGGCGGCACCTGCCTCCTGGTATTAAAAAAAAAAAAAACCGGGGGAGGGGGAGGAGTCTTGCCAGTGCTGCTCAGGTGGTTAGAGCATCGCCCCGTACACCAAAGCACCGTGGCTTCGATTCCCGGTCCAGGCACATACCCAGATCATGGGCTCAACCCCTGGTTGGGGCACGTGCGGGAGGCAACCCATGGATGTTTCTGACATCGATATCTTCCTCTCTCTCTCTCTCTCTCTCTCTCTCTCTCTCTCCCCTTCCTCTCTCTAAAATCAGAAATAAATAGGTAAATTGGGCCCTAATGGAGGGATCAGGTCCTTAATCCTAACAGGCTCCTATGACGAGAAGGGAGTTCATGGGTGGATGGAGACAGGGACCAAAAATATAAAAATGTTCGCTCCACTATCAGCCCCACTCCTGCCCCCACCCGCACCCATGTCATGGAGCAGAAGCCCCTCACTTCCTTACAAACACACGGAGAATAACCATTTTCTCAACACATTCTCTCACCTAATCCCCAAAACAACCTTGTGAGGTACACTGGAAATGTTTTAGGCGTTAAAATGAAGTCAGTGAGTAAGAACTAAGCGTTACGTGAGGCTTACTGGGAGTTAAGACTAGCAGGTGGCAGAGTAGAGTACAAAAGCTCTGTTAACAAAGAAAAAATACTTTCTCTAGGAAATCTACGCTGCGTGGGCAGGGATGGGCTTGCGATTTAAAGAGACGGCCACCACGTGATGCGATTTACTCCTCAAGGCCTTCCCAGCCTTTGAATTCTATCAGGCACAGTATTTGTTTCTCCCACTGCATGATTAAGGTTTTAAGTTTTATATGAAACAAAGCCCAGGAGAGTTCAAAGAGGACACTTCACAAAAATAAAAGCCAAGAGGCATCAATATTAATAAAGCTAAACTCCAAAGATATTTAATAACCTTTGTGAAATTAAAAACAGTGACTAATTCAATCCAAACAACTAGGTCAGCTCAAATTCCAGTAACTCTAAAACTGAGATATACCAAGGCAAGAACTTTGCTCTGCTTCAGTGGTCAAAATGAAGGGCCTATTCAAGGGAAAGACCAGCAATGCAGCGACAATGGGAACACTTGGGGCATCTGGGGCAAAGGGTGGAGGGAGGTGGGACAGGGGACTAAGCAAGATGATCACTACAGTACCACCTAGGAGTTTGACAGAACATGTGAATGTCCACAAAAAAAAAAAAAAAGACATTTCTCACAAACCACCGAAGAGTCATTCAGCCAACATCTGACAAGCTCACAGAAGCCACAAAGCCCCAGGCGTGTCTCCTGCTCAGAGAAGGGTACAACCTCATCAAAGAGCAATCAGGGCACATACACAGACACCAGCAGAGCAGGGCAAAACGCCCGAGTGCCTCGGAGAGCCACACAGCGGGCGAGAACTTGAACTCAGGCAAAAGGGACTTGACCGGAGATGTGCAAAGGCATCGAGCTAACTAGCGAATGAAGGAAACCAAATCTAAAGACCATGTGCCAATGCTCTGTCTACCTGCTTTGGGTTGCTCCCAATTACCCTTAAAAATAGCCTTTAATAATCTGGAGAGTAGGATGTTCAGTGAAAAACTACACTGAACCCAAGTTCGACTCATTAAGATGCACTCTTTCAATTTAAAAACACACAGCATTCATTCAACTGCTTACATGGAATAGCAAAGCACTAGAATCTTGCTGTAGGCCTATGTCCTGGCCTCAATAATCCACATACCCAACCTCAGGAGTGTTCAGCTTTTCTGCCATATTGGTAGAAAAGAACAGAAGATGCCGGGCCAGCGTGGCTCAGTGGTTGAGCATCGACCTATGAACCAGGAGGTCAAACAGTTCGATTCCTGGTCAGGGCACATGCCTGGGTTGAGGGCTTGGTGACTAGCCGGGGGAGTGCAGGAGGCAGCCAGTGAATGATTCTTCCTCACCTTTGATGTTTCTCTCTCTCTCTCCCTTTCCCTTCCTCTCTGAAAAAAAAAAAAAAAAAAAAAAAAGTTTTAAAAAAAGAACAGAACAAATAAATATGGCACAAGAAGAAACTTACTCCAGAACACCCAGACAAGTAAGGGGGAGGGAAGCCTCGCTGTTGGAAGCTGGCAGTCCGGCCAGAGCCTGCAGAAAGCAGGGGAAGGTTCCCACACCTGACGTTTAGGCTCATTACTGGCCTCATTCAAATTTCCTGCCACTCAACCCATTTATCTTAAGTGAGATAAATCAGTAATCTCTCTGGCCACATAATTAGATCTTTTTAAAAAAAAAAAAAAAAAAAAGAACTTTTAAAACCAAGAGGTAGTCAGCTGAGTTTTCCAAAACATGGCATTTCTTTCATTGGTCAAAATAAAAAAAGAGAAATACTCTACTTTCCTAGGCCAACTACATTAGTACGGCATAGGCTGGATTTAATGACCTATTGACAATGACAGGGCCAACACAGACTTTTCACAAAATAATGTTTAAAACTATTAATCCAACTTTACATTTCTTCTGTATAAAATCAAGGAAGACAGTAATTTGCTTTTTACTCACAATGTCCCAAAACTGAAAAAAAATTCAAATTCTAGGTGTTTTTTTTACATTGTATCAAAATTACCAGTTTACATGTAATAACTTAATCAATAAAAAAAAATTTACCAGTTTACAGGGGTACTTGGTACTAATAAAATGTAAAACTAGCTCTAACCGGCTTGGCTCAGTGGATAGAGCGTCAGCCTGCGGACTGAAGGGTCCCAGGTTTGATTCCGGTCAAGGGCATGTACCTTGGTTGCAAGCATATCCCCAGTAGGGGGTGTGCAGGAGGCAGCTGATCGATGTTTCTCTCTCATCGATGTTTCTAACTCTCTATCCCTCTCCCTTCCTCTCTGTAAAAACTTAATAAAATATATTTTAAAAAAATAAAAAATAAAATGTAAAACTAAGTAACCAACTTTTTCAATGTTTCTAAAAGCAAAATGACTTCTTAAAAAGACAAAAAGCTACCAATAGAGTCAAAGGTTTCTGCCAAGGTAAAATATATTTTAATAATCTAGGGACTGGATAAACATATTTTAAATGTATGCCCTAACCCAGTGGTCGGCAAACTGCGGATCTTTGGCCCCTTGAGTGTGGCTCTTCCACAAAATACCACATGCGGGCGCGCACGTACAGTGCGATTGAAACTTCGTGGCCCATGCGCAGAAGTCAGGTTTTCGGAAAGGAGATATACGAAACAAGTATACAAGATGAGTGTGGATGGGAGAGTTGGAAGGGGTCGACCTCAGTGAATGTACCTCAATCAGATTGAGGACGTTTTTAGCAAAGGCCAGTTTAGGAGTACCCTAATTAAGTTAATAACAATGTACCTACCTATATAGTTTAAGTTTAAAAAATTTGGCTCTCAAAAGAAATTTCAATCGTTGTACTGTTGATATCTGGCTCTGTTGACTAATGAGTTTGCCGACCACTGCCCTAACCAATTGAACACCCAACATTATAATTCTGTTCCTACATCACCTTCTAATTTTTTATTACTTTAGCTCTTCCCAAATCTTTTTTTTTCTTAATCCTCACCTGAGGATATTTTTTCCACTGATTTCTAGAGAGAATGGAAGGGAGAGGGAGAGACAGAGAGAGATAAACATGGATGTGAGAGAAACACAACCCTCATGTGCCCCGACCAGGGAATCAATCCTGCAATCGAGGTAACTGCCCTTGACCAGAATCGAACCCACAACCCTTCAGACTGCGGACTGACACTCTAACCACTCAGAAACCGGCTAAAGCATTCCCAAATCTTTTGGAAATGTGGCAAATACTAGCAGATGATGGCTATCACAGGAAAATATGAAAGAGGAAAATGTATTTTTTCCTTGTCTTATTGTAATGAATGTACTATAATCACCTTTTTCTACAGCTTTTGTGCCCTCTGCTACTTTTAGAATAGAATCCTAAACAAAACAAAAAGATAATTTATTTCTCTGCCCATAAATAAAATAGAAATAGACAGTCTATATTATCAAAACACCTGGTAATTTATTCCTATTCAATATATAAGATAATTTACAACTTTCAACCATTTCTTTGTTGAGAAAAAATCATCTCTTCCTTACAGCCTGAATGACAAACCAGGTGTGCCTCCTTTAACTGGCAAATAGGCAAAATGATAACGAGAATGGACCTGTTTGTGGAATTTTTGACTATGACCAAAAATAAACAGCTGAGGTTAGGAGACAAAAATTCCAGCCTCATTGTTTACTCCTCAAAGTTCTTGGAATTCCTCTGCACAGATCTTTACTTGTTCAATAACCTATGCCTTTCCCTTTGTTGCTAATAACCTCAGTTGTATGAATGTTCCATCTGGATTAAGAATTGGCTTTAGTTAGCTCCTTCAATCAGCTACTCTGTGAATATGTAACTCTCAACCACTTCATTCAATTTAGTTAGACAATAGAGAAGTATCTGCTTTCGGGAAGAAAACACAATGGCAAATATAAAACAAACTGAAGCCATCATCTACCAAGTCTCAGACTGTGAGAAGACACCAGATAATCATACAGAATGGACAGCTCAGTTGACAGGTAACTGAATACGATGGCTTTTTTTCAAGTTGAAGAATTAAACTCAGCCTAGATCTAGGGCGAGGGGAAGATGTTACCTTCGGAAATATTGGTGTCTGGTTCCTTCCCGACACTATGACGAGCTGCATCAGCCAGGACAAAGATCACAGTGGCACAGTATTCTATTTCATCACCTCTCAATGTGCTCTGGGGGTGGGGGGCCGAGGGGAGAAACTGGCAATGATACTATCATTAGGTTTGTCCTCAGGACACTTGGAATGTTGTTAGCCAAGCCTGTGCTCCACAAATATCTGAGATGTTTAAAGAATTGCTCCAAAGAATGCCTTCACATGTGGGAAATGGACAGAGTCCAAACTGAACACTCAGGATGCCAATTAAGCAGAATCAGAAGTCCCAGACAACTTGTCCTGGGTTCTCCCATTCATAACAATGGTCAGGTAGGTAAGCAGGTAGGTAGGTAGAAGGAAGGAAGGAAGGAAGGAAGGAAGGAAGGAAGGAAGGAAGGAAGGAAGGAAGGAAACATTTCCCAGAAGAGAAAAAAATTATTGGCAATATTTTGTCTCTTCTATCTCTTACAAAGTACTTCCAAAAAGCTCCACTCTCTAACACTTACAAAAAAAACAAACAAACCAAAAAAACACCTTAAAACATCTGTAAAGCACCAAATTGCCAGGAAGTACCCGAGGAAAGTCCCGAGAGAGCTCAGTAGGCTGCGGTTCCTGCCCACGAGTGTGGTGAGTGGAACTGTGATCCCAGGAGTTAGTCATGCATTACAGACTGAAAGTTTTGTTTTCACTAATTCATCATGAATATCAGTATCCACTGTCTTCACTAATCCAAACCCGATTACAAAACATTCTTCTCTGGAATTTCTTAAGAAAAGTGAGCTATGCTTTTTACTTTATGACGGCACCCTCTAAATTTAAACAAAAATAAATAAATAAAAATGGCAATGACATGTCAAACTCGGAGCATCTCAAACCCTCCGGGTGTGTCTAATAAGCATTAAAGCCCAGGCTCAGCAAGAGACTAACCTCAGACCCCATCTTCCGTTCAGCTACCTGACATTTCCTCCCATGAAAGGCGGGCTCAATTGGGAAGAGGGGAATAAAGGAGACCCACATGTTTTGACTAGAACCCACTTGGGAAGTCTGACTCTCTCTTGTACGAGAGTATGAGACTGGGGACTGTATGTCAGATTGCTCATATACTTACTGCCTTTTGCTTGTCCCCAAACCCCCTTGTATTCACCTTGAGCTTTCCTGGGAAAGCCTGTGAGGTTAAACATCTTACAAAGGAAAAACAAAAATCTTCTAAAGAAATGCATTGCAAAACACAGCACAGAAGACGCACATCCCTCTCTCCACTTACCCGGGAAAGCGTGTGGATTGGGCGACCCTCTCTTAAGGCACTTAGAACAGAGAATGTGCACGGTGTAGTGCAGTCCAGGCCATTCCTGAAGTAGGACATTCAGTTCTTCCACCAAGGGGGTTATGGCTTGCCATGCCGTCCATATGTTTGGTAATGATGCATGGCTGGCGATGGAGAGAGTATCTGGCTGCAGGACCCCCTTGGCGGGTCTGTAGCTCACCACCACAGGAACTTTCCCTCGATATGCAAAGATCTGAAGTTTCCCGTCCGACCTCTGCACCACGTGGCTGTTGATCTGGACGCTGTAGCGTGCAAACAACCCAGGTGGGAAGGTAAAGGGAAAACTATATTCAATCTGCAACTGCTCAGCCACAAAAGACTGCCCGGCCAGGTTGGTCCCGTTAATCCAGGCCTCTGCATGGGGCACCTCGTTCTGCACGTAGCAGGGGAACTTGTACCAGGCCGTGGACCCATTCAGAGGCTTGCCCTTGGGTTTATTGAGGCAGTAGCAGAGTCCCATCTTCTCCAGCAGCTCCAGCAGCAGTTGCAAATCCTGCTGGGCCTGGACGTGAGGCTTAAGCAGCAACCGAATGACATGGGCCGGCAAGAGCCCGTGAAGCAGAAAGCCCTCCACGTAATGATGGAGCTGGGTGGCCCGGAGCAGGTCCTGGCTGGGCGGTGGCAGTGCCATTACGAGGGAGCTTTCCCCGTCTCCCTCGCCCTCTCCGTTGGTCCCTAGGAGCAGCTTATGCAGCAACAAGGAAGGATCCCTCTGGAAAAAGACATTGAGGATGTCAATGAGGCGGGTGAGGTTGTGGAAGACGTGTTCCTTGAGGGCTGGGCTGTCCTCAAAGTAGAGCAGTTTGCCGCTCTCGTGCAGGTAGGACAGGGCGCTCTGCAGCCGGTCCTCGGTCAGACCTGCCTGCAGGCCCAGGCGTGCCGAGTCCCACCAGCTCAGCCAAAGCCGCTGTGCCTGAGGGGGCTGGAAATGCAGTTCCTCCAGCACCTGCCAGGACCGGGGCAGGACTCTGTGTAAGTTGGGGAAGATTTCCCGGTGCTCAGCTACCGAGAGCAGCTTGTCCCGAAGGCGCTGTAACTGGCGGGGGTCCCTGCAGCTCACAGGCAGCACCGGGGAGAGGATCTGCAGCCGGTGGTTGAGCAGGTACTGGAAGTGGGCCTTGCGCCGCCGAAGGTTCTTGTCTGACACACCATAGTACGCGGCATGGGGGCTGGCTGAGCGCAGCTCGAAGTCGCGGGCCAGCGCCTCGTCCACCACCTGGGCCAGGCGGCTCAGGCCCTCAGCATCGCGCTTCTCCTGCAGGGCGATCTGGCGGTGGATGTCCAGACACTTTTCCTCCAGCTCCCGCTCCCCACACAGGTCTGCGTGCGTGCCCACAATGCACACCACCGCGTGAGGCACGCGGGCCCCCACCCGATGCAAGAAGGAGCCCACGGTGGTAGGAAATCGCCGCGGCTCGTAGGTGGCCAAGTTCACCACCAGCACATAAAGGGCCCCCGGGGAGAGGAAGAAGGGCTGGATCACCTCGTAGCTTTCATCTCCGGCTAAGTCATACACAATGAACCGCAGGCCCCGGGAAGCGTCGGCTGTCCAACTGGTCACCTCGATGCCCTTGCTCGCGGGCGGCGGTGGAGGTGAGTAGCCCTTGTCCTTGTCCCCTCCTTCACTTGCCTCCACCCTGTCCTCAGTGAGGCAGTGCCGGAGCAAGGTCTTCCCGGCAGCCTTATGGCCCATCAGGAGCAGCTTGAGGCGGGGCTGAACTGCCGGCTGGGAGTGGGCCAGCTCCTTCTGGTAGGCTGCGATGTAGGGGATCCCCTTCATACAGACCTCGTAGGGGGGCTGGATCAGTGGGTTGTCCTTGATCTTCCACAGGCCCACCCGGGAGAGCTGGCCAAAGTTGTCCGGCAGCACAGCGATCTGGTTGCCCTGCAGCACGAGCTCCTCCAAGCCCGTCAGCTCCACAATGGAGTCCGGCAGGTAGCGGATCCGGTTGTTGTCCAGCCACAGGGTGAGGAGCCGGCCCAGGCCTGAGATCAGGGATGGCACTGAGGTGAGCTGGTTGCGGCTAAGGTAGAGCTCCTCCAGGCCAGCCAGGGGCAGCAGCGCGGCAGGGAACTCCTCAAAGAGGTTGGAGGAGAGGTTGAGCATTTTGAGTCTCTGCAGATGGCTGAACTGGGCGGGCAGAGCCTGCAGCCTGTTGTTGTCTAGCATGAGGCTCTCCAGGCTGGCCAGCTCACAGAAGCCCTCAGGCAGGGTGCCAAGCTCGGCCCCACTCAGCCAGAGGATTTTAAGGGCACGCAGGGCACTGATACCCTCAGGTAGGCCTCGGAGCCGGTTACTGGACACGTCCAGCTCCTCCAGGGCAGCCAGCTGCAGCAGCTGCCCAGGAAAAGCGGTGAGCTGATTGTGGTCCACATCGAGGGTGCGCAGGCGGCAGAGGCAGGAGAGGGAGTCGGGCAGGTGCGCCAGCCGGTTAAAGCTGACATCCAGCTCCTCCAGGTGGGCCAGCGAGCCCAGCTGGGCGGGCAGGGCGGGCAGCTGGTTGTGGCTGAGGTTCAGCTTCCGCAGCTCGTGCAGGGCGCTCACCACCTCCGCGCCCAGGGCCGTCAGTCGGTTGTGGCTCATGTCCAGCTCGGTGAGGTGGTGGCCCAACTCGGCCACCGCCGGGGGCAGCCGGGCAAAGCGGTTCCTCCGCAGGACCAGGACGCGCAGGCTGCCCAGCGCCGACCCCAGCCCCTCGGGCACCTCCTCCAGGCCGTTGTTCCCCAGGTTCAGCACCTCAATGTCCCCGATGTTGGCCGGCAGCACGAGCTGGGGGGCGTCGGGGGAGTCGATCTGGTCGGCCCCGACCCCCGGGCAGCCCCCGGCCGCGCTGAGGGTGAGCTGGCGCAGGTTGCTCCGCAGCTTCCTGGCGCGCAGGGCGGCGTCCCGCCACAGCCTCACCGTCTTCAGGTTCCCACTGTCCTTCCCAGCCATGGCGGGGCCCCGGGCCGACACCCTCGCGCGGGCGCGGGAGCTCACAGCTCCATGCCGCGCTGCGCCCGGGCGGGCGCCAGGCTCCCGGTCGCTCCCGCTCCTCTCTCCCCACCCGCCCTCGGCGACCGGCGGCGGGTCCTAGCGCAGCCAGCGGCCGGGCGCCCGCAGCTGGGGGGCGGCGGCGACGCGAGCAGCTCCGGGGGGCGCCGAGCCGGCGGCGCGGGGGGAGGCGGCGGCCGGCGGGGAGTGCCGCTCGCATTCTCCTACCTCCGGGGCCATGGGCGCGCCGCGGAGGATGCCTGCTGCTCCTCCTCCGCTCCGCCCGCCGCGCGGCGCCTCCGTGCCCGCTCCGGCTCCGCTACCCTCGCAGCCGCGGCCCCGCGGCCCGCAGCGCCGTCGCCTCCGCGAGCTCCTGGAGGAGGGCGGCGCTTGGCTCGGCGGCGGGCATGTTGCGAGCACAGGGCCGGGGTGCAGCCGGGAGGAGGGGGCGGCGGCGGCGGCACCTCCCGGTCTCTGCTTCCCGGGGCCCGGGAGAGAGCGCGAGCGCCGCGTCCCCGGCACTGGGAGGGCGCGATCGGGAAGCGGCAGCGCCGCCCGGCGGCTCGGCCCCCACGTGACCGGCGGAGGCGCCGCGTGTTCCCGGCACCGCCCCAGGGGCGGGCGCCCGGTGCGGGGACGGGGGCGCCTGGCTGGGTGCGGGCCACTTGGCGGGGACGTGCGGGGAGTGGGTCCTGGCTGCGCACCCGAGGCCCCGGGACCTCGTGTTTGGATTCGTCTGTTCTGGCTCTTTGTTGCCCCCAAGCCTCCAAGAATTTCTTTTCTCTCCGGGTGCGTAGGCTGCGCTGTCGCCCTTTACTCATTCTTGACCGCCCTCTCCCTTCCACTCACCCTACATCCGCGCGGTAATGGACCTGGCAGAATTCAGGGGCCTGGGTTTCATTGTTGCACCTAATAAGTACAGAAAAGGAGAAACGCAAGCAGCCATTCATTCATCTGATATATATATTTATTGAGGCCCTATTTTGTGAAAAACCAGCTGAGGCAGGTTCTCAGAGCCCCTGGGGCAGGCTTTGAGCAGGCTCTCGGCAGACCTAATTGGGGGGTTGGGCTGCGGGGCGGTGAGGGGGTTGCATGGTGAAGCACAGTGTTTTTTTCTGGGGTGTCCCATTTATCATTACTACAACCCTGGGAGCTAGGTACCATCTCCCCAAACTACAGGACTTATGTTGTAGGTTCAAGAAAATGGCAGGCAAACTTAGCAGCCCAATGCTCACTTCTAAAGTTGATATTTTCCTTTTTGAGGAAGTTTCCTTGTCACATCTATGCTATGTAAATAATTCCTTCAGAATCTTAAAACTTCTTGAGTCTCTGGGTATCACCTCCATCACTGCCTCCAGGTTAGTTCAGAATGAAGCAAATTCTTTTCGGAGACACAAAACAATTCATTGGTTAAATCTACCACTTAACACTTGTGACTATCCCCCATGCATGACAATGCCGTCCTTTGGGGACCCATAGCCAGGTGAGAGGAGTTAGCTTGACACACAGGCAGGCAGGGCAGGGGTCCAGTGGAAAACAAAGGCAGGTGGAACAGAGGCGGAGGCAACCAGGGCAGTTTGAGCAAGCCTAATCACAGAAACCAACCATGCAGGAATAACAGACTGTTTTAGACTCAGAGCCAGAGGCATGTGAAACTAGGGAGGGACTGCAACAAGAAGGTGAACTGATGGTGAACTGACGCATAGAAACAGGGAAATTTAAGGTCCCTTGCTGGGCAAGAATGCTTGAGGGAATCGATCAGGTGGTGACACAGGCTTGTAGCACATATATACTCCTAGACCAATTAGCTTCCCTGGCAACCCTTTATTGTGCCCCTCCCAGTGCCGGCAGTCTGAATCTGCTTGCAATAAGTTTTCCACGCATTGGCTTAAATCTTCCGAGATCTCATTTTTCAGCTTCGAGACATGACAGGGGGACGACTCAGCTTGCTATTCCAGTTATCACTGGGGCAGTTATTGCAGTTATTTTAGTAGTTATAGTTTTTCTCTTCAAAAAGAGCAACTGAACATTTCAGCTGGAAATCCGCCCCAGGGATGGTTGTCAAGCCTGGCTCTACATCCGAGGATGTGCCCTCGGACAGGTGGGTCCCAACTCTGTGTACGTTACCAGGGAGAACTGAGCGGTGTGCACCTGAAGGATTTCCTGGAAGATCAAATTGCTGGAGGAATCCGTGACCTCCCACCTCAAGAAAAATTCTAAATCATTCTAGGGCCTAGAATCTAGGCTGACCTTTTTTTTTTTTTTTTTTTTTTTTTTCACATAGAAGGAAACAGGACCAAGACATGAAGCAACTTCCCAGCCAGGTAAAGGGTAGAGTCAGGTGTGTCAACGCCCCTTGTGGAATGATTCCCCTGAAGACATCAACTTTGTGGTCAGACCCCAAATCTTCATCCTCTGGCGCGTCTAACTCCAATCTAAACCTCAGCCTGCAGCAGGAGATGGGAGAAGGCATCGGCTTCCTACCTTAAATGGCTAAATTGAAGTCCTCGAGTGGTTTGGATTAGATCTAAATAACCTGTGCTAAGCTGTTCCCCTTTAGAATCCCTCAGAAAATTACGCTTCCATTTTAAATGTCTCTGAAAATTGTGCTCTTCTCTGTCAGGAGATAATGTGTCATTTGCTTTATCTAATAAAGAGAGCTGGCCAGGACCAGACAACACCCCGTTTGTGGCCACTCTGGGCCCTCACTGAAGCACGGAAGCCTGGTGTGAATGAGTTTGCTCAGAAGCAGTATTCTTTTTGAGCCCCTTGGCCTGCTATGTGCTGTGCCATCGATGAGGTGGGAAGCCTTGTTGTAAAAAGACTTGTCTGAGAGTTTGTTCTTTGAAAGGTAGATCGGGAGAATGCAATGTGCCCAGTGTGGCTCTTAAATCCAGACAAGAAGGATCCTGCCTTGGGCTCCCAACCTGGTCCTCCTCTTGCCACATCCCACCCCTTGTGGTAAAATTTCTGATGGCCTGAGGGGCAGGATGGGAAAGCCCCTTCAGCCTTCTAGAACATGCTTGGTGTGAAGGACACAGAAATGCCTGTGCAAACAGTCTCAAGCCTGCTTGTAGGAGGCCGGGCAGTCTTTCAGAGCCATTCGGGAGTTACGTGGCCATTCGAGGCCTATGGGGTATGGATGGAGTTGACTGTCCCTCTGTGCCCACAGGCTCCTCACTGTGCTCAATGGAGCCTAGGTTGGGATGAGAGCACCACATTTGCTAGCCTGATATAGCACACTAGAGGCCCGGTGCATGAAATTTGTGCATGGAAGGGGGGGGTGTCCCTCAGCCCAGCCTGTACCCTCTCCAATCTGGGACCCCTCGAGGGATGTCGGACTGCCCATTTAGGCCCGATCCCCGGGATGGGGCCTAATCGGGCAGTCAGACATCCCTCTCACAATCCAGGACTGCTGGCACCCAACCGCTCGCCTGTCTGCCTGCCTGATTGCTCCTAACCGCTTCTGCCTGCCAGCCTGATCACCCCCTAACCATTCCCCTGCCAGCCTGATTGATGCCTAACTGCTCCCCTGCCAGCCCAATTGCCCCTAACTGCCCTCCCCTGCAGGCCTGGTCACCCCTAACTGCCCTCCCCTGCAGGTCTGATCGCCCCCAACTGCCCTCCCTTGCAGGCTTGGTCCCTCCCAACTGCCCTTCCCTGCTGGCCTGATTGCCCACAACTGCCCTCCCCTGCAGGCCTGGTCACCCCTAACTGCCCTCCTCTGCCAGCCATCTTGTGGAGGCCATCTTGTGTGTTGGAGTGACGGTCAAATTGCATATTACTCTTAGATAGGATTTAAACATTTCAATATACAAGATATGGACCATCGTGTGTAGTCTTGCCCCAAGCCTGTGGCCCTGCACATGTCAGGATCTTCCTAAAAGCAAAAAATGATCATCTCAGTTTGAAAAAGAGGGATGCTGATTATTCCAAGTTTTCTTGCCTTGGATATCTATCCAATGCCATGGTCCTCATCTATAAACTTTCCCAAATCTTTTCAGTGTATTTTTATATATTTCAGAGAGGAAGGAAGAGGGAGAGAATGATAGAAATATCAATGATGAGAATCACTGTTCGGCTGCCTCCTGCACACCCGCTACTGAGGATCGAGCCCACCACCGAGGTATGACCAGGAATCAAACAGCAACCTCCTGGTTCATAGGTCTACACTCAACCACTGAGCAGCCATGCCAGCCAGGCTCCCAAATCTTTTCATTTCTCCTATCTTGCTTACTCTGAGGGTGTTTTCATTTTAGCCACTGCCCTATGATTGCAGTAATATCTCAGGCACACTGGCTTTCTCCCAGAGTGCAGACCCTCTGTTAGGGCACAAGTCTTCTAGGGGAGAACATGTGTGAAGAGGTTGGGTCTTGAGCTATAGGGGAGGATCCTATGCATTGTGGGCATTAGTCTTCCATTCATTACCTGTCGATAACAGTGTGGATGGCCCTAGGCAGCCGGGGTACTCTGCTGTCACCCCTTGGTAGACTAGCAACAAGCTCCAAGGAAGCTTTCATCCCTCATTTATTTTGTTCTGCCTTCAACATACTTGACTTCCTTCCATCTTGACAGATTTTTTCCTTGACCTTGCTAACCTTCTAGCTACTGTCTCATTGCCTTACTTCCTTTCTCTGTCAAATATCTTACATAAGTGGTCTGGGGCCAGTCTGGTTGTCTCCACTGGTTCCCTTCTTGGACCCAGTAATCTGGCTTCTATCCCCAGTAGCCAGCACATTGCTCTCTAGAAGGTTCACTCACGCTTCTTCCTTCCTTGACCTCCCATCATTGAAAATGTTAAGTAACTTCCCTTGGAAACTTTCTCACCTCCTTGATTTTAACCTTTTTTGTTTTGATTTTGTTAGATGAACGTGTAGGAAATCAAGGGAAAGGTAGGAAGAGGAGGAGGAAGGCACGTCCCTCTAAAACATCGGTTCTCAACCTGTGGGTCGCGACCCCTTTGGGGGGTCGAACAACCCTTTCACAGGGGTCACCTAAGACCATCGGAAAACACAGATATAATTACATATTGTTTTTGTAATTAATCACTATGCTTTAATTATGTTCAATTTGTAACAATGAAATTGGGGGTCACCACAACATGAGGAACTGTATTAAAGGGTCGCGGCATTAGGAAGGTTGAGAACCACTGATTTAAAAGGTTTTAGGCCTGTTCCGAAGAAGAGGATTAAAAATAAAAATAAAGCCAAATTTGGCAGAGGGCAGTTTAACCACAGGGATCTTCAAGGTCATGTCCTCTAAACTCTGGATATTGGGATGGCTGAGCTATCTAAGAATAATCACCAGCAATAATAGCTAACATGCATGAAGGCTTCCTGTGAACTCAGGCTCTGTTCTGTGTGCTCTTCGTGCAGTGTTTCCTTTAACCTGCACAACAGCCTTGAATAGCAGGTCCCATTATTATCCCGTTTTACAAACGGAGAAAAATGAAAACGGAGCTACTGAATGGCAGAATCCAGGCTCACAATAAGGCGAAGTCCAAACCTCCTGTTTTAATCACTGTGCTGTTTCTTGGAGGTGTGGTGGGGGGTGGAGAGGAATGGGTCTAAGTCCATTGTCAGCCAACTGAGTATTTTAAGCTGTAGAAAAGCGGTACCAGCTGAAAGCAGGGAAGACACCCATCTACAGTTAAAGTGAACTCTGCTCTTATAATATGTATGAAGAACATTGGACCACCCAAAGATTAAACAGCCCCAAACACAAGAACTAGGTTTAACATCTCTTATTAAAACAGAATTTCTCTGCCATTTGTTGATAAATTGTTTGATTTGCTTCTTTGTTGGCTTATTTGAAGGAAAAAGGGATAAGTACAAGTGTCCATAAAAATCTGTCCTTCAATTAGAGGGCATTTTAGATTCTGTCTTTTAAGAAGATTTAAAAAAAAAAAAAAAAGGAGAAAGAAAGCTTTCCTCACTCTTCTTTCCCAAAATTTAATAAATCTGCCTTGGACTCACCGTCCGATTTGAATGAGAGCCAGTTCATATCAGCACTGGCTAAGACGTCTGAGAGTGTCACTTAACTACCAACAGGGAGCGTAAAAAATGTGTTCAAGACACTGACTCCCCCTGAGAGCAAAGGCAACACTGTCCCAATGTCTGTTGTTTTTTCTTTCCCCTGCACTACAGAAAACAAATTTATCTTGGACTGGGCAGCATTCGATTTAACATTGGCTCTCTTTGTGTTTCCAGGTCAAGTGGGAACACATATGCTCCCTACTGAGGAAAATAAACTGCAGTGTATTTTTAGCATCCGTTGGAAGGACTCGCAGCTGAAGCTACGCAGGATCCAGGCCATTCACTGAAGGCCCAAGGATTGGCCGCAATGTCACCAAGAATTCCAGAATGTGCCCTGGGTGTCTGTAAGTAACAGTGTCCCTTTACCCCCCACCTTACCCTCGACCATTCGCAACCCCAATCCTGTTGCAAACATTTTTCTCCTGAGAAAGAGAGAGAAAACATTCCAGGGAAAGATCAATGAGAAACATCTGTGAAATAGTTATGACACATGACGCTAACTATAGCACACTTGGCACTCTGAGATGGAGCAGGTTCAGGAGGGAAGGGGGAGCATTGGGAGCAGAGATGATGCCCTCCCTCCCCTTGGTGCCTCACGCTGGAGATGAGCCATGCACAGGGAGCCACCATATGTGTCTTCGTGAAAGAGGACAGGTGCCACTCTGGCACACCTGGCCGCTCTATGGCATGGTGAGCTTGCCCAGATGGTCCCACCCTCCATGGGTGGCATGGGCAATGTGCAAGGGGGCCCTCGTCTGAAATGGAAGGTTTGCTCACGAGATTTGGTGAAAGTGAGACATACGGTTTAAGACCTTCCTTCTGCCTGCACAGTTTTGAAAAATATTTTCCATTTTTGAAAACCGATTTAGGCAACGGTGTTAACGTAAAAACATTCAAACCTATAAAGAATGTTTGTGAGTTTATTTTAGCCAAACTCTTGACAATTGCTGGGTTTGGAATAATGCTCCAGAGAATGGCGGCTTTCATCTATTTTTTTAAAAAATATATTTTCTTGATTTCTTTACCGAGAGGAAGGGAGAGGGATAGTGAGTTAGAAACATGGATTAGCTGCCTCTTGCACACCCCCTACTGGGGATGTGCTCACAACCAAGGTACAGGCCTTTGACTGGAATTGAACCTGGGACCCTTCAGTCTGCAGGCCAATGCTCTATCCACTGAGCCAAATCAGTTAGGGCTTTCATCTATTTTTAAACATTGCAATCAAAGGAGGAGACATCAGTGGGTTACATGAAACTCATTGGTGATAGAATAGAGAGGCGGGAAAAAGCAAAGCAGGGAATCCTCTGGGATTGGATAAAGAGTAAAATGACAGACGCATACGTAGGTGGGTGCAGGATAGTTAACAGTCAATGATTTTCATAACAACAGTAACAATGAAGGAATTTGTGGTATCTGCCCTGGCACCCAGGGCATTTGGTTGTGTCCTGAGGGGTCCGGAAAAAGGGAAGTTTCAAGTTACCCTGACATTTCAATGATACTTTTTGTTATCGTAGATGCAAAAAGACAATAAGTTAAAGTAAAGGTTGACCTTGTCAGGGAAGATACAGGCCTAGGAGGTGACTTCCCACCATAACTGCTTTTAGTCAAAGTTTTTAGTTTCAGACCATCCTTTGTGGTTATGCTAGGTCTTTGAGTTTGAAAGACTGCCAGGCAAGCCTTCCCTGAGCTTATCAGGTTAGCATGTGGCCCCTTTCATCCACAACTGTTAGCTTTTAAATGAATGAGACAGTGATATTGTATCTTTCTTTCAAAAATAAAAACCAGCCCTGACCGGTTTGGCTCACTGGATAGAGTGTCGGCCTATGGACTGACAGGTCCCGGGTTCGATTCCGGTCAAAGGCATGTACCTTGGTTGCGGGCACATCCCCGATGGGGGGTGTGCAGGAGGCAGCTGATCAATGTTTCTCTCTCATCGATGTTTCTAACTCTCTATCCCTCTCCCTTCCTCTCTGTAAAAAATGAATGAAATATATTTAAAAACAAAAACAAAATCTTGAGGCATTTGTAAAATAAAAACAAAGTCTTTGGTGGCGTCATATAACACACATCATGAAGCAGAGCGTAAGATAAAAAATGTGAGGTCTTCCCGAAGAACTATAATTTTGATTAGTATTGTAGTTATTAAAAGACAGGAAAGGCAAAGTTACCGTGGATGTTATTCACGATATTTATTACTCTTGTACCCAAAAAGAAAACTTTCTGCTTAAAATTCTGTAGAATAGAACAATAAAACCTGATCCCCTACCGACTCTACATCCTACGAAATAGTGAGATGGCTTGAGATAATAAGGGTTTATGGTGAGCTGTTATGTAAGTATCACGGTTGGTCATAACTTCATTATAAATTCATCTAATATTTATAGAACGCCTGTGCAGGATGGCTGAATACGAGACTACTTGGGAAAGCTTCTATCTCTGTTCTCGTCATCAAGGTGTAAAAGTAAAGCATTCATCTGATATTAAGGCCGTCTCAAAAGCTATGGCCCTCTCCTAAATTAGATGCTATCTAGTTCAGAATTGTCAGAGCAGGTTGAATGGACGTCCTGATGACGTCGCCAGTGACCCCTCAGCTTTGTTCCTTTGTTCCCTAACTACAGTGGCTCTTCAGGTGTAAAAACAATTTGAGGAAGCCCTTCCCTTCCTCTGCAAGGTAACATTGTTCCGAGGGTGTGGTTGTTCTTGAAAACAATTTTATTAACACTACATTTTCAAAGCTAAGAATATTAAGTTTATATATTAGGAGTTTAGGTTTTGTTCTAAGTACAGAATATTGAATGTATTACTTTTCCCTTCCTTTAGCTTTTAAAATACATTTTTTTAAAAAAATAAAAATAAGTTTAACGTGATGTACAAATTAAGTGAAAATATTTCCCAAAGTAAACTGGAGAAATTATAGGAGCCTTATACTAGAAGTTTAGGTTTGTAGGAGAGAAAAAAATATTTTTCCCTCTACCCTTCTGAATTCTTGGCTAAGACCTCTGTAATGAAGGACAGATCAACAAGAGAAACACAGACAGAAGTTTATTAACATGTATAACGCATGTACACATGGGAGAGACCCAGGGATAAGTGACTAGCTCCCTGGGGTGACTTAGAATTCAGGTGAAATACTATGCTACTAGGACAGCGGAGAGAAATGCAGGCCTCTTGTGGGAGGGTAAAGATTTTCAGGAGAGATGAATGGGCCCTGAGCAGAACAGATGGGCGGTATGATCCTTTGTGACAGGTGTGTCTGGGTGTGATGGCCATTTCTAGCCTCTTCTCCTGGCATGTGTCAGTCCTCCCTGGTTGATGACACTCCTGGGGAGGGATCTGTGACAACCCAGTTCATTTGGAAGATCTTGAGGCAGATGACGGAGCTGAGAGAAAGCCTCTCCCTGCATCTGCTGTTTCTTAAGTGCTTACAGCTCAGAGAAATCAATATGCCCAAGCAGCATGTTTTGAAGTGGCTCGTCCTGAACTCCTACAGTCACATTCTGGGTGGCATTCAGCTACTCTTCAGGTTCCACGCGACACTGGGCATAGTCACCTACCCCTCCCGCTTGTCATTGTTGTTCAGAGGCTTTGTCTCTGCAAAACAACGGAATTAACTAGGACCAAATGATAGATCCTCCCTTCCCCCAACTGGTGGGCGGGGTGTGACGTAACCTGCAGCCCAGAAATACCTGAGTGACTAACCAGGTACCTTATATGGACTATACATTGGACCACCAATCAACACCTGCCAAATACCCTAAGTCCTTGTCCTATATGGACAATGCAGTAAGCCACCAATCAGTGTGCGCCGAGTACACTAAGCCCCCCACCCCTTCCCATTCCGCCCCTCAAAAGGCGTGCCCACCCCTGCACGTGCTGCTGTCTTCCCCTTGTGAGGCAGCCCGGCAGGTGCTTCTCCTCTAATAAAGCCTGTGGTCCTGGTTTTAGGCCTCCGTCTGATCTTTCACCAAACTCTAAGGTTTTTTCTTAAATGTCAGTGGTTACTTTTCTTGCAGATGATATTCCTGAAATGGATAGTTTTCATTTATTTTTAAATTTCCTGGCATGTAACATTACATCTATGCTAGAAGTTATAGGGGAGGATCTTTAAAAGTACAGTTAATGTGATGCGTACTGTTTGTATCTGTGTAAATTCACAGCAGTCCCTCTAGCTGCCCCCTGCCCACCGAGCAGTGGGTTCCCACAGCCATGTGGTCAATGTGACCTCACACGCCTACTCTCAGTGCCCAACGTAGGCACCTCATTAAAACTGGACCAAAGTTCCTATTTTAGAATTTTAGATTTAGGATTGTAGGGAAAGAAAAATCTCCCTCTAACCTTCTGACTTCTTGGCTAAGACTCCTGTAATAAAAGACAGATTTATAAGAGAAAAACAAACAGAAGTTTATTATCATGCATACCTCAAGTATACATGGAGATAATCAGGGGGAAATGAGTAATTAGAACGCTGGCTCATAGGGCAATTTCAACTGACACCATAAGAAAGTGTGGGGGAGGCCAGTTTTGGGGCGTGGTAGAGGGTTATGCACATAAATTACTGCCTTTGTTAAGGGTCTAAAGTTGCCTCCAGGGATTGAATTTTGTCTTTCCTGGTAGAGTAGGAAGTAGGGAGACCTTTGAAAATATATGTCTGTTTTAGGCAAATAAGGGGAAGGCAGGGTACTTTTCTTATATCTGCTTCTTCTCAATAGCCTTCAGGCTCAACATAATCCTATGCCAACATGGCGTATTCTGCGATGGCATGTCCTGCTACCCATCAGGACTGAGAGTAGGAAAGTCGGTCTTTCTACGTTAAATTGGAGACCATGAACAGCTATCCCTAGACCATCACAGGGACTTGGGAGCAGAGGAAATCCAGTCCACCAAGAAAGGAAAAGGCGGATATGACATGATAGTAGATATGAGCGTGAGAGCATGTTTCTTGGATTTCCAACATTTTGGTTTCTTGCCTAGTATCCTTGAGTCTTAGCTACATTTTCTGCCCCAAAGACTCGTAATAAATCCTCTGCTTGTGCTAGAGCACCCTTGAGTTGGTTTCTCTTCTTTGAAACCAAAAGAATCTTAGCATAGAAATTCTATGGAAGCGAGTTTGCAAGTTACAGACCATCAAAGAAAATGGTTATGTCATAGTAAATGAGGCGAGAAGTGGGTAGTCCTAGAAGCAAAGAACATACATATGTTAAAGTATGTTCAGTTTTTGCAGCCTCAAGGATATGCAATAAGATCAAGAAAAAGAGAAGCTTCAGGCCAAGGTTGCCCAGCTAAAAATAGACAGAAAAGGAGAGTAAGAGTACAATTATGGCCCTGGCCCGGTGGCTCAGTTGTTTAGAACATTGTCCCATACACCAGGTTCCTTTCCTGGTCAGGGCACATACCTAAGTTGCTGGTTCGACCCCCAGTATAGGAGGCAATGCATCAATGTTTCTCTCTCACATTGATGTTTCTTGCTCTCTTTCTAAAATCAATAAAAACATATTCTCAGGTGAGGAATAAAAAAAAATACAGTTATGTTCCAGAAGCCTTTCTGACTATAGCCACCCACCTGAGGCTGCTCCAAGTTAGTCCAAGAGGCATCTAAAAAGACACAAATACATACAACCAGCTTCTGTATCGTAGCCGTTTTTGAAATGAAAATTGGTGTGTTTATTGAGAAAATGTATCATGTCAGCGATTAGAATGGGAATATCTGGGAGAAACCAGAGGTGCTGAGAACTTCAACTCCAGAATTTCAGCTTTAACACCCCAAACCCTCCATAGGTGTCCCCTCTATTTGTCCCACCAGATAAATGTGATGAGGCCTGCCCCATTGCAAGCAGTTCAGCTCAAATCTACTGGAGGCACAAGTAACATTTCATGATACATTAAGGGGAGAAAGTGCCATCAGAAGCTAAAGAAAATAATGGCGGAAATATTTTCAATTCCTAAAACATAGGGTTTATACTTAACTTATCTAAGGAGTTTTTATAAATCAGCTTGCAAATGATAAGTACCACAATTTTTAAAAAGCATGCATGGAAAACAATTTATAGTAGAAGAAATAGAGATAGATAATAAATATATACAAAATAGTCTCATCTCAAAAGTAATCAAATTAATGACTTTAACGTGGGATACCATATTTAGCCCATCAAGTTAAAGTAGACTTTTAAAAACTTTCATTCTTTTTTTAAAAAGTGATTTATAGAGAGAGGAAGGGAGAGAGAGAGAAAGAGAAACATCAATGTGATATGCTACCCATGATTGAACCACACCTGGATATGTGCCCTGACAGGGAATCAAACCATTACCTTTTGGTGCATGGGATGACGCTCAACCAACTGAGCCACGCTGACCAAGGTGGCATCGATTTTTTTATATAGCTACTAAGCTTTATTTTTCCTAGTTATATTGAAATATAATTGACATACATCTCTATTTAAATTTCAGGTGTCCAGTGTAATGGTTTGACATATATATATACACATATATATATATATATATATATATATATATATATATATGATGATTGCAAAAAGTTTAGTTAGCATCCATCATCCAATACAGATACAATGAAAAGAAAAAAAAATTAAACATAGAATATTAATAGGAGAATAAGGAAAAGGGGCACTCCCAGGTATTAGAGCATAATGTGTTGGTGCAACTCTGTGTAGAGCATTTAATAAGAAGCAGGAAAATCCTAAAGAAATGTTTATCCTGGAGATCCACATAGAAAGATATTTGGTGGGGAAAAATGACTTCACCATCATTTTCTTTAGCTTCTGATGTAAATAGATACATACATTGGGATATATACGTATGTGTGTATGTTTAAATGTACATTCATTGAAAAAAACCTGAAAATACATGCATCAAATTGTCAGTGGTTTTTATCGCTGCTTAGTGAAATTACAATTTTTTTCTATAATAGGTGTCATCTTTATCATTAGAATAAATCATATTTCAAAAGAAAGTCATGCAGACAAATACATCTTTGTTCAAGCAATCACAAAAAGCACTTGTTATATTTAGTTATATTTAATATACTAGTATTTCTGTATTTCAATTTCTGATTTGTTTGAGGGCAAGTATGTTCAAAAGGAAATCCCATTTTTCTTGGAATATCAGTCTAAGCTTCCTTCTTGGCCTTAGACACAGCCCTTATCCAACATGTGCAAATTTCTCCAAGTTAATTGCATGAGACTTATAAAACTGGAGACTTCTAAATACATTCCAACAATGTTGAGAATATGGTTGCCTAGTATTACAATATGAAACATTTCCAGAACTCTGACTTCTAGCTGCAAAAATATTTGAACCAGGTGAATTTCTGAAAATGCTGCCTCTGCTTAACTTGAATCTTGCTAAGGAGAGTTTTCTGCCCCATCCCCTTTTTCTTTTACACCAGATCTCTCTAATTCCACCTCCTTGTTCCACTGAGCTGATGTGGGAAAAGTAGGCAAATGCATGAAGGCATCAAGGTCAACGACAGGTAAGGAGACCCAGAATCCCAAAGGAGAATTCCCAGAGAAAGAATCTGGGCTAGTGACCCATATCACCCTCTAGTTGGCCTTCTCCTGGCATTTGAATGGAGGCCGGTGCTTAATGTTTTGTTCACATTAACACAAATATGCTACCAGAAGACCTCACATGTGAGAATTGAAGGCACTGTGAGAGGCTCGGTAGGGAGAGACATTTAGGTCAATGGGGCCTCTCACATTAGTCATCTAAGTTAGGTGAGCTCTTATTTAGAAGTTTCATAACCAAGTGGTAGTAAAAATCACTTTGCAATTAGAGTGAACTCTCTACCTACTTCACATGGTGGCTATGGGCACATTGCATAGCCACCATGATTCTCAGTTCCATCAACCATAAAAGGAAGTAGATGAATTATATCTGATGCTTAATTTGGAGTCCGACAATGGCATCAGAGGGTTCAAGAACATGTGAAATTATAAGCAAAATTATATACATTTTTGTAGAGGGAAGATCCATAGCTTTCATCAGGTTCTTAATTCATGAATCCAAGGAAATGATGACCCAGTGAATTATATAATGTTTAAATATCAGTCAACATTAATATTCTTCAATTCTCCATTTATGTATATTTTGGATAGTGTTTTTTACCTTATTAAAAGACTTTATTTTATACCATGTTAGGTTTACTCAACCTTCAAGTTGTTGAGGTCAGATTCCCAGGTAAAGTAAATATTATTATTTCCTTTCTCATCTACAAGGAGTTTTTCCACAGGAAGGATTTGTGTATGTAAATATACACAAGAGCTACAAAATGCAGAAAACTTAGTAAAGTAATTAACCATCTAATGCAGCGATTTCAACCTTTTCTATCTCATGGCACCTGTAAACTAATTATTAAAATTCTGCGGCACACCAAAAAACATACTTTTTGTCCATCTGACAAAACATAGGTATAATTTTGATTCCTCCACACCAGATGGCTATTGTTGTGTTGACTGTTGTCATTTTTTTATTTGACAATCTAAGGGAGAAGAGGTCAGTGCCCATGACTAAATAGTCAGGAATTGCATGTTTTAAAATTCTTGTAGCACACCAGTGTGCCTGCCACACCCACAGGTTGAAAATCGCTGAGCTAGTATATATGATGTCAATGATGGAAATCTTGCCATTATGTGAAATTTGAAACAATTTACTAGTTTAGTTGGTCTAATTAAAATATCTTATAATGAATATATGTTAAGATTGATTTTTTTACAGTGTTATCACTGTATGATCCTGATCCTGACTTTGTTTTTAAAGAGTAGGTAGAAAAGAAGTTGGGGGAAGTCATAGAACTATAATTCCAAGACCCCAACCCCATCCATAATAATAAAAGTGTAATATGCTAATTAGACCCGAAAGCTGAACAACCTACCAGACGTCATTCTGGACATCCTTCCGGACGAAGCTGCCATAGTAGGGGCTGAGGCAAAGGCGGTTAAGGGCTATCAAGCAGGCAGGCGAGCAGTTAGGTGCTATCAGGCAGGCAGGCAGAGTGGTTAGGGGCAATCAGGCAGGCAGGCAGAGTGGTTAGGGGCAATCAGACAGGTAAGCAGAGTGGTTAGGGGCAATCAGGAAGGCAGGCAGGCAGGCCAGCGGTTAGGATCCAGGGGTCCCAGATTGTGAGAGGGTGCAGGCCAGGCTAAGGGACCCCCGCCCCCCATGTGCGAATTTTGTACCTAGTCTAGTCAATATATAATTAACCGTAATAAATTCAGATTCTTCAGATTTTCATTTCCTGTTTGACATCCATAATCAAATTGTCTGTTCACATCAATCTCTCTGAAATTTGCCTACTCTTTCAAGAGACTGCATTAGAAATGACTTAATGATGACACACAGCATCTTCTTGCCCCATAAGCTGACTTCAGGTATAATGGGAAATTCTGTCTGGGAATGAACACTAGCAGTGTCTGCCAGGGGCACTGAGTCAACACTCCAGAACACGGTCCTCTTTCCCAACCAGACAAGCTGGGCACCTGGAGCCCACATCGTGGTCTGGGCTCTCAGCAGTGATGTCTCACCATTTGACAGGCATCACATCCACGACACAAAGAACAGCCTGGCCCCATAACTGTGAAGAACAGTCTGCTTTTATTTTTAAAGTATTTAACTTTGGATTGTTAGAGCTCTATAAAGGTCTCAAAAAGGGTTTAAATTCTGTAATTTGATTCTTAGATTTCTCATCTCTTTGAATTTTGAAACATACCACTACCACATATTTTATGTGCAGCTTTGCTTCCAAAGAATAAAGTGGATTTTCAAACAAAGACTGAAATAAAACAGTTAAAAAGAAGTATGAGACAACTGGATAAACAAAATGTGGTATATACATACAATGAAATATTATTTGGCCTTAAAAAGAAATGAAGTTCTGATAGATGCTACAACATGGATAAACCTTGAAGACATTATGCTAGTGAAATAAGCGCAGTCGCAAAAAGAGAGATATTACATGATTCAGTTTATATAAGGTACCGGGAGTAGCCAAATTCATAAGACAGAACATCGAATGGTGATTGTCATACTTACTCTGAAGGAAAAGGGGAGGAATTAGGAATTGTTTAATGGGTATGAAGTTTCAGATTGGGAAGATGAAAAATTCATGAGGTGAATGATGTGATAGTTGTACAACAATGTAAATGTACTAATGCCACTGAACTGCACACTTGAAAATGGTTAAAATGGTAAATTTTATGTTATGTATATTTTTACCACAATTTTTGAAAATCTGCTTTATTAAAAAATTATGAGACTATAGAGAAATTTGAACACTGACTGGATAAAGAAAGTATTGTTCTTTATTTTAAGACTATCTTTATCTTTTTAGAGATACATATGAAGTAGTTATAAGCATAATGATATATCTGTCATTGGGTATATATGAAACAATTTTGGCTGTATGTTGATTAAATTTAAAAAGAGAAAGAAAAAAAGCAAAGCTATAAGCATGTATTGCTGTTAACCTGTTAAATGAAATCAAAATATAGATTGTGGGTTATTTTTTTAATCAAAATGCATTATCCATTATATTATTATTTATAGTTTTTGGTTTGCCTGAAATATCCAATATTTTTAAATCCTTTTTATTATTTTGATTGTAAACATCTCAATGTTTTCCTTCTTCAGTGCAATAGTCTGTAAGATGTCAAGTTATAGAAGGCATTCACCGTGTTCTTTTGAACAATCTTTCAGCTTAATAAATCTAGTGTCTTGTTTGAGATCATAAAGAAAATATAAACTATGCATTTGGAGTCTCATTGCAGTGTCATTATTATTTAGGAGTCACTTTTTTCTTACTATGCAACTTCGCTGGATTAAAAAAAAAATTATATCGCATTGTCATAGAATCTGCCTAAATACTAACACAAATTTAACACGAATTTAATTTAGTTTCCTCATCCAAACTGTTTGATGTTGTCTGTTTCCCACACAAGATTGTAACTTCATGAGGACAAGGAATTTGTTTTCACCACTACACATTGACACATGGTAGATCACAATTGAATATCTGTTGAATCAATGAATAGACAAAGAGCTGAACATGAACATATGGCTAAAGAGAGTTAAACTTCTAGCTAGAACAATGAACTCAGTCATATCGTCAGCAACCTCTATGGGAACGTTCATGGAATTTAATTACATGTATAGTTCATCTTCAAAGTACATTCTAAATAAAATTTTAATACCACCTTGAAACAGATGCCTAGAGTCCATTTTACAGATGGGAAATCTAAAGCACCAAAAATCTAAATCCTTAAAGAAAAATGCATGAGTCAATGTCAGAGATAGATTGAGAGAAGAATTTTAAATATTTGGTCTTGAGTGACTGTCTCCCCAAAGTTGTTTATCCATATCTTGCGCTTGTTACAACTCATTTGAAAGTATTTACTACTAGAGGCCCGGTGCACGAAATTCATGCCCGGGCAGTGGGGGGTCCCTCAGCAGAGCTTGCACCCTCTCCAATCAGGGACCTCTGGCTCCTAACAGCTCACCTGCCTGCCTGATCACCCCTAACTGCCTCTGCCTTGGTCCCCACCACCATGGCTTTATCCGGAAGGAAGTTGGATGTCCAGAAGATGGCCAGTTGACTGGTCTAATTAGTATATTATCCTTTTATTAGTATAGATTCTTGAATTTGAAAGTCTCTCAGGTAAGAAGTCTGTTTGTTGTGACAGCAGGTGACTCAGTTACTGTCAATGTTTTCTCTAGAACTTGTTCCTCAATCTGTGTCCAGTAATTCACAGAGTAAGTTGCTCTCTCAGCTGAAATATATGGTGTGTAACTAATTTACCAGAGAGTTTCATTAATGCTTGGCCCTCATTTAGTTTTTAAATGGATTAAACCACCCCAAATCTATTGCACACACAGGGGGAAACCTTGTATGTCATGTCTATAAAATTAGAATTTAAAAGTCTAATTTTACTGATGATTCTTCAAACATTACTAGAAATGATATGACTCCAAAACTTAGTATGCCAGAGGGATCACACAACCTCATTTTTAACTGAAAAGTCTCTTTTTCTGTTGGGACTGTGGTTCTCAAATTTGGCAGCATTGTGGAATCACCTGGAAACTTTACAAGTACTGATACCTGGATTCCACCCCTGAGATACCGATTTATTTTATCTGGGATGTTGTCTGGGTTTTGTGAGTTTTAGAAGAAGCTTCTAAAGTCCAGCCAAGATGGAAGAGCCTCTTCTGACATGACCTGGGAATGGAATTCAGGAAGGAGGCCAAGCCAGAGGACCGTGGATACAATGGTTTCTAGATTTCTCTTTAAATCCAGATATTTTAAACTATTTCAATAGTTTTAATATCTTATAGTGCCGGGGTCCAGCCCCAGTGGGTCCAGGGGTCCCCAAAGGTGTGGACGGAGTCGGCGAAGAAGGAATGACACGGAGGCAGCCTTCGGGTGATCATCATAGCCAGGTTCTCTTGTCAGGGTCTCCAGCCAGGTTCTGTACAGGTACTCCAGTCAGGTTCAGTGTCCAGGTTCCAGTCAGGTTCTCCTGCCAATCTCTGTAGTCAGGTTCAGTCCAGGATCCCTTGCCATGTTCTCCCGCTAGGCTCTGTCTCTAGGCTCCGAGGCCAGTCCCGGTCCAGGATCCTCTGGCATGCTCTCGCCAGCGAAGTTCTTCTGTCTCTAGGCTCCGTGTAGGTTCTGTCTTCTGAATTCTGTCTCCTGAGTTCTGAGTCTTTCTGTCTTGTTACAACTGTATTTATACCAGTTGATTCAATCCTATCAATCTCTATTACAAAGGTTAGGGCGTTTCTTATCTCCATTCCAGGGAGAAAAGATTATGTAGTTTAAGCATGATTGTTCGTAGTTAAAGGGATTAATTACCCGCCTGGCACTTAGTTGAGGGGTTTTATTCCCTCCCTAACTTCAGGGGAAAATCCCTACCTGGGGATTCAACCTTTCTCGGAGAGGTGACTTTGGTTAAAACACAGTGCCAAGAAGGTGAGCAAACATATTAAGAAAAGTATGCCATATATGCCAGGTCCCTTGAAACAGCAAGGATGGACCGGCTCCCGGCAAATTCCCCCTTTTTTATTTTTTAAAAGCAAGCATTAAAAAGAAAAACCTGAAACGCTCTCTTGTATCCATTTTAAGAGTAGGATTGGCGCTTTCTGCTATTACCTGAGTCCTGATCAATCACCCCAGGGAGAGCTTGCCAATCCTGCACTTTCCCGGGGTGGAAAGGCTGCAGTGGGGTTAAGGATAAGGCTCCTTGGGCCTACCTTCTCCCATGCCTCTACATTTACCTTTCCGGCACCTTTCCTTCCTCAGAAAAGCATGGACGTATTTCTTGTATGAAATGTTCTGTCTGACTGGGAGTAACCTTAATTCCTCTGCTAATAAGCATATATGTTAAAAGATCAATACAGAGTCTTTTTTCTTTAGACTCAGTATGGCACATCTTCTTAATCTAAAGATCAATACAGAGTCTTCTTTCTTTGGACTCAGTATGGCACATCTTCTCAATCTGAGTTCTGTACTATCCACCTTCTTACCCTACTTATCCTCTATAGGGGGGTTTGCAGCACCCTGGTGGAGTCCTATCCGTCCCGAATGTGGGGGTTCTCAATGGGGGGGGGCTTACCTAGGGGAATCCTTTTCCAGGTGTTCCCAAAGGTGTGGACGGAGTCGGCGAAGACTATCCACCCTCTTCCTATGGTGGAGTCCTATCCGTCCCGAGTGTGGAGGTTCTCAATGGGGCAGCTTACCTAAGGGAATCCTGTTCCAGGGGTTCCCAAAGGTGTGGACGGAGTCGGCGAAGACTATCCACCCTCTTCCTACGGTGGAGTCCGATCCGTCCCGAGTGCGGGGCGCTTACCTAGGGGTCCCTGTTCGGGCGCCAGATGCCGGGGTCCAGCCCCAGTGGGTCCAGGGGTCCCCAAAGGTGTGGACGGAGTCGGCGAAGAAGGAATGACACGGAGGCAGCCTTCGGGTGATCATCATAGCCAGGTTCTCTTGTCAGGGTCTCCAGCCAGGTTCTGTACAGGTACTCCAGTCAGGTTCAGTGTCCAGGTTCCAGTCAGGTTCTCCTGCCAATCTCTGTAGTCAGGTTCAGTCCAGGATCCCTTGCCATGTTCTCCCGCTAGGCTCTGTCTCTAGGCTCCGAGGCCAGTCCCGGTCCAGGATCCTCTGGCATGCTCTCGCCAGCGAAGTTCTTCTGTCTCTAGGCTCCGTGTAGGTTCTGTCTTCTGAATTCTGTCTCCTGAGTTCTGAGTCTTTCTGTCTTGTTACAACTGTATTTATACCAGTTGATTCAATCCTATCAATCTCTATTACAAAGGTTAGGGCGTTTCTTATCTCCATTCCAGGGAGAAAAGATTATGTAGTTTAAGCATGATTGTTCGTAGTTAAAGGGATTAATTACCCGCCTGGCACTTAGTTGAGGGGTTTTATTCCCTCCCTAACTTCAGGGGAAAATCCCTACCTGGGGATTCAACCTTTCTCGGAGAGGTGACTTTGGTTAAAACACAGTGCCAAGAAGGTGAGCAAACATATTAAGAAAAGTATGCCATATATGCCAGGTCCCTTGAAACAGCAAGGATGGACCGGCTCCCGGCATTATAGTATTCTTCACCCTGGGGTCATTTCTTAGAAGGCTCTGGTTTTACATATCTCAGATTTAAGTCAAATTGGGCTAAGGTGAAAAAGATGTCAAGGTGACAACAAATAGGATAAAGTGTTTGAAACACCCCTTAAAATGTAAGTAACAAGCTATACAACTGTGAGATATATTGCTTATTAATAAAAATTTTGACATGCTACATGAGCCATACAAGACCAAAGTGGTCATTTGTATGATATGAACTGCCTCCAAAATAATTCTTCGTAATAAACAAAAGTTACTCAAAATGTGTCGATTTTTATTTTGGAGACGTTGTCCTTTCATCACTACCACTTTCGCTCGCAGGAAAATGAATTTAGTTCTTCATGCCTGAAAATTCTAATGCCGACAGCTTAAAGTAAAATAACCCTGTTGCATCACCCTAGATAGCACATTTAACAATTCCAATCCCTCCAGAACAAAACCATTATGAGAGTTACTCCCATGCATGGTTTTCATTTGTCTTCTATCAAGTTCTTACACTTAGTACTTCCTTGGTTGGCTTGCTTGCTTAATTGTGAATGGTAACTAAGGCAACATACAAAAACAGATCCAAATGAGGAAAGAATTACAGAAAAAGAAATGCTTTTCTAAAAAATCAGCAAGAAAAAAGACGTGAACTCAGCTCTCGGAAAGCAAGGACTAAACACCCTGCCTGTATCAGTGTCTCGCCCTTGGCATATTGTTGGTTGCTTCCAGAACCTAGTTCTCCCAGAGTCCTCGCCTCCCTTCAGGGACTTGCTTTATAATCACTTGATTACTTAAGCTCTTGGAAACCGAGATATTTACCCTGCTTTGCTCCAGGCTGTTGGGCTTGCTTTGGGGTAGGTTTTCTGAAGCAAGAGGCTAGTGTCATCATTTAGCACTCCTATTAAAAACCCCCTTAATTCCTCCTGTTTAGTCTGGCTCACTGGGTGTTGCCCATAAAAACAGTTTGGCTTTTGTAATCACAATTAGCACAGGGTGGTGTGACTAATCAGTCAGTTCACGGCATCTCTGTTATCTTCTATGAAGTGAGTCAGTTTCAGCATTTGCTTGTGCTCATGTGTCACTCCCTACTTTCTGATGTGCAAGTCTATATTTGTCCAGATGCTAGATGTTGGGTTTTTTTTAAAGGCTGTTTGTTTTCTTTCTAAAAACATGTTCTATACTCCCTCTCAGGAGTGAAACTAACTCCACAGGAATTTGGAAGAATTCCCATAATAGGAGTTCCTATACAGAATTCCCAGGGCAAAGAGGCCATTTTGTTCTCTCAGTTTGGGAAATTGTACCAATAATACAACTAGTTCAGGCCAATACACATGTACTGAATATTTACAAAGTGCCAAGTACTTTTCATATAGCATTGTTTTAAAATAAGGTTTATTTTAGAGCAGTTCTAGATTTACAGAAAAATTATAAAGATAGTAGAGTTCCCATATATCTCATACTCAGTCTCCCCTATTATTAGCATCTTACATTAGCATATTAGTTACAATCAATGTAATGACACAATAATGTATTGATGTTGATGCATTATTATTAACTAACATCCGTATCATTCATATTTCCTTAGTTTTTACCGAATGTCCTTTTTCTATCCCAAGATCCCATCCTGGATACATTACAATCATCATGTCTTCTAAGGGTCTGCGGGACTGTGACAAGTTCTCAGACTTTCATTTCAATGAACTTGACAGTGTTGAGGAGCACTCATCAGGTATTTTGTAGAAAGTCCCTTAATTCGGTTTTGATTAATGTTTTGGTCATTAGACTGGGGTTAAGTGTTCTTGAGAGGAAGATCACAGAGACAGAACACCATTTTCATCACATCATGTCAAAGGATGTGATATATGTATACACTCAACATGACTTATCATTGTTGATGCTAGCCTTAATCACATGGCTGAAGCCATAAGTGTCAGATTTCTCTACTGTCACTTATTTTACAAGTAGAGGCCCAGTGCATGAGATTCGTGCACTGGGGAGGGGAAGGGGTCCCCTCAGCCCAGCCTCTGCCCTCTCGCAGTCTGGGAGCCTTGGGGGATCCTTAGTGCTGCCATGGAGACGGGAGAGGGTCCCACCACCGCTGCTGAGCTCGCCAGCCATGAGCCCGGCTTCTGGCTGAGTGGCACTCCCCCTGTGGGAGCACACTGACCACCAGGGGGCAGCACCTGCATTGAGCATCTGCCCCCTGGTGGTCAGTGCTCACCATAGCAACCGGTAGTTCTGCCATTGGTTCGATTTGCATATAAGCCTTTTATTATACAGGATGACTGCCCTCTCTTCCCCTCCCCATCTTTAGAAGGAAGTCACTATGGACTACTCACACGTAAGGAGCAGGGAATTGTGGCTCACCTTCTTGAGGGCAGATATCTACATAGGTTATTTGAAGTTCTTATCTATTCAGTCATTTATATCAGTATAAGTTCAAGGATTTTAAAAACATACTTTGGCTTATACAGTAATCCAATAAATCCTTTGTTTTCTTGCTCAAATTTTTCCAGCTTTGGTCACTGGAAACTCTTTCTGTTTGTTCCTTGTCCTTTAACATACTCCTTTGTTGTGGATTTTTTTTTAGCACTTCCTTAATTTCTGGATTTATAAAATGCTCCAGCCTTATTTTGCATTTTTCCTGACCAAGGCCTAGAAATCAGCCACTTCTCTAAGAAACCCTGGTTCCTTTTATTGGAGAGTGCTATTAGAAATCTGGGTGATAGGTATGTCCCTTGTTACTTGGGGTGGTTTTGCTTCTCAGCTGAAAGAGAAAGGAACTAACCCAGTATTTACATATGTGCATAAACATTTTTATATATAACCATTGGTATCCATATTAAGCAAAGCATGAGTTCATACAGATGTCTCCAACTCTAATCCATTACCACATGGATCACTCTAGCCCAGGGTTGAGCAAACTTTTTGACTCTAGGGCCACAATGGGTTCTTAAACTGGACCGGAGGGCCGGAACAAAAGCATGGATGGAGTGTTTGTGTGAACTAATATAAATTCAAAGTAAACATCATTACATAAAAGGGTATGGTCTTTTTTTTTTTTTTTAGTTTTATTCATTTCAAATGGGCCGGATCCAGCCCGCGGGCTGTAGTTTGCCCACGGCTGCTCTAGCCACTTCCCCCTGCTCCAACAGTGAGAAACCTGGCTCCCACCATCCACCGTTCATTTATTTGATTGTTCAATACACATGGATAGCAGCGTCTGAATTGTTGTTAACCTGTACCCAGTGGGAGGCAATTTATCAACTAGAGTAGTTTTCCAGGGAGTCTGGAAGACAGTTTTCTGGATGGCCCTGAGCCTTGCGTCAATCAATAATTCTGTTACCAAGGAAGAAGGGAAGGATCGATTAGAGAAGACAGTGGTCTCCACTATAGAATGCACTGGAGTTGCAGATCAGGGAAGGGAAAAACAGTGATCTGACTTTGAACTTTAGCTGTGAGTTTCTATGAAAAAGTCAGTTATTTTCTTCTGCAAATGGCAGCTTTTTGACATAATGCTCATTTCCTTCCTCTGCCACAGCACGAGTTCCGTCTTGCTTTAGCCTCCACAGCCATCAGCCATCACCAGCAGAAGTAAGGGGAGAAACCCCATTAAGTACATTGTAAACTCCAAGGTGAGAAGGCAGGGTAATGAGGTGGAGAGGGATGGATGGGTGGGAGTATCAGCTAGTTATTGGGCAACTGAAAGTAGCAGAGATTGCAAATAGGTGCTGCCTGATCCAAGCTATTAATACAACAAGGAGGAAGGAATGTGGGTGATGGGATGGGCTTGTATAGTGGACCATTAGTGGTGCCCTATCCACCACTTTGACAAGTCTGTGCCCTTTATTGATCTACTAGAGGTCTGGTGCATGAATTCATGCACCGATGGGGTCCATAACCCTGGCCTGCTCCCTCTCGCAATCCGGGACCCCTTGGGGCCAAAACCAGCAGTCCGATGTCTGCAGAGGGATATAGAAGTGGGGCCGGGCGCCACACAGCTCCTGCTCATCCCTGCCCCGCTGTGCCTGACATCTGCCACTGCTTGGTAGCACACTGCTATGGAGGCGGGAGAGGCTTGTGCTGTGGGAGAGGCTCACACCGTTGCAGCTGTGCTCACCAGTCATGAGCCTGGTGTGTGGTGACCGTCAGTCAGCTGAGCGGTGCTCCAGCTGTGGGAGCACACCGAGCACCAGGGGGCAGCTCCTGCATTGATTGTCTGGTGCCTGGTGGTCAGTGCATGTCATAGCGACCGGTTGTAGATCTTGCGTGAATTTTGGGACACCCCATAGGTTATCAAATCAGTTGTCAATGTGCTATTTTCATCCAATGGAGTTGGCAATTCTAAAAAAAAAACCCTTTCAGAGCCACTCTTTAAGCTTGACCTGATATCTAGGAAGTGCTGTGCCAATACATGGGAAAGAGCAAGTGACCCCACACAGGAAATCTAAAATTCTTCTTATAAAGTGAGAAGACTCAGAGGTTAAGATTCTTAAAAAAGAAAATAGCAAGGTAGAAGGAAAGAGGGCTTTGCAGATCCATTCATCAGGGTTTGAATTCTAGCTCTGCAATTTAACAGCTTGAAACCCTAAGCAAATTATGTGTTGTTGTTTCTATTAAATATATATTAACATACTAAATTATTGAATACTAGAGGCCCAGTGCACAAAATTCATGCATGGGGTGGGGGTGGAACCTCAGCCCAGCCTGCACACTCTCGCAATCCGGGACCCCTCGGGGGATTGGGCCTAAACAAGCAGCCAGACATCCCTCTCACAATCTGGGATGCTGGCTCCTAACCGCTGGCTTGCCTGCCTGCCTGATCACCCCTAACCACTCTACATGCCTGCCTGATCGCCCTAACCACTCATCTGCCTGCCTGATCGCCCCTAATTGCTCACCTGCCTACCTGATCACCCTTAACCTCCTCTGCCTTGGCCCCCGCCTTGGCGGCTATATCTGGAAGAATGTCCGGAATGACATCTGGAAGGTCATTTGGCTGTCCGGTCTAATTAGCATATTATGCTTTTATTATTATACACTAGAGGCCCATTGCAGGAAGATTCCTGCAAGAATAGGGCTTCCTCGGGCCAATCGCGCCGCCAATCCCCACCGCCCAGGGCCGCACATGGGGGTCCCGGCCTCCCAGGGCTGCACACGGGGGTCCCGCCGCCCAGGGCCGCACATGGGGGGCCTGGCTGGTGGCAGGGCTTAGGCGGCACACAGGGGCCCGGATGGCGGCTCACGCTGGCCCGCCTTGCCTGCAGTATGCAAATTAGCTGCCATCTTTGTTGGTGGCTAATTTGCATATCGCTCTGATTGGCTGATGGGTGTGGCGAAGGTATGGTCGATTAGCATCTTTGTCTTTTATTAGATAGGATAATTTATTAAAGCAATATCACAATGATACAGTTTATTGATGTTTTAAACAATATGTGACAAAACCCATAGAATGTTGTAGCATAATGAGTGAGCCTAATGTGTACAAATTTAGAAATCATTTAGGAGTTTGAGGGATCCCAGAATGTGACAAAACTATGGAAATTACAAATGCATGAAACAGCCTCACTGGGGAAAGTGTTGACCTAAACTGGAACGGAGTGGAGTCTGTCAGACTGCAGGCAGAAGAAACTGCACAGAGACACTGCTCTAGCGGGAAGTGAGATGTGATACTTCCAGGCAGTGTCCTTAAACAGAGGGTGTGTCCTTCTCACTTTCCTCCTTCCTGCTGGGTAGATAGGACGCTCTGCGTGGGTGGAGCTGCCTGTCTTCTTATGATTGTGAAGCTACTACACCAGTTGAATTTGCATGAAAAGAAAAAGAAACTACTGCCTTAACCACTCTTTTATTAAAAGAATAAAATTCTTTTATTTCAGAGAGAGGGAGAGAGAGATAGAAACATCTATGATGAGAGAGAATCATCAATTGGCTGCCTCCTGCAGGCCCCCTACTAGGAATCAACCCTGAAACCCAGAAATGTGCCCTGACTGGGAATCAAATCTGACATCCTGGTTCAACCAGGTCACTGTTCAACCACTGAGCAACACTGGCTGGGCTTACCTTGCTCTTATTTTGACTTTTCTGTCACAAATGAATCTAATCCCAACTAATATAGAATTTACTTGTATATGTTCCTGACTGCCTTTTACCCCTCCACAAATTCTTCAATTACCCCCCCTCCCATGAGGTTACTTAACTTTCTTAAGCACCTAATTCTAGCCAATGAGAGATTTGCCCCCCAAAATGTGGGCTTTTGTTCCTAAAAAGATTATGCCTTTCCATGGAATGATAATTATTCAATAGCATAATTTGTATCCTCACAAAAAGACTTATTTAAATGAGCTAAACAGTATAAATTTAGCTTTTATTTCCTTTATATCTAAAGTACACACTTACTGAATTTTGGGAGAAATTCCAAAAAGTATAATCTTTAAAAATGTAAAGCAACCCAAAATAAGAACACTAACATGTTGGTTTGTGAAGTAAATTCCATTGACCTAAAACAATGGAAATGTTAAGAAAGTAGTTATTCATGAGGGGCATGTTAGAAGGCATGTTGCTTTTCTTTTAAGTATTTCCATTAGTAGGCACTGATAGTCTAAGCTAAGATATCTCCCCCCCCAACCCCCCGACTTTTGATGTTACATTGAATTTAGAAACTGCAAGTCCCTTCATGGAATGATAGAACAGAAAAGGAAGATGGCAGTTAATAGCCACTAGGTGTCCATTTCAAAATGGTTACCTAGCAACAGTTCCAGCCCATAGCTAGCAGGAGTAGGGGCTTACAGTTAAACAGCTTGCTTGAGCTACATACTTGCTCCGCTGACATCTCATCTGCATGGTTCTCAAAATTAGCAGCACCTTTTGGTGTCATGTGGGCTGATGCACAACTAACCATCTGTTTTATCTGTCTTGTCTCACCTTCCAAGTGAATGTGCTCGCTGTGTTTATAGAAAACCACGCAGATTGTGGAAAACACACACACACACACACACACACACACACACACACACACACACACACACAGACCCTAACAATATTTGAAAGCAAAACAAAATCTCTTTCAAAGTTCCTAGGGGCCAGGGATAGCAGCTATGTGAATTTATAAATAGATTTAAAAATGCAAAGTCCACTTTCAAGTAAGAAAATGAACAGTTTATTTTAACCTACAGAATAAGTTTGAGAAGTTTAAATAAATATTAAACAAAATAATCTTCACTAAAGTTAAGTATCACGCTAAGAGCACTCTAACTAACCCAGACTCCCAAGTTTATGTTCAGTTCCTGGAAACTAGGACAAATACCTATAAAAGAAGAAATGCAGGATGTGTTACGGTGGTTGTGGTATTTAATATTTATATCTGGTCATCAAGTTGCTGCACCTGTATTTCCTCTGTGTTAAGTCTCTCTCCTGGTTTAAGTCTCTCTCCTATTTTCTATCTGTATTTCACAATTATAAAAATATTTCATTTGTATGAATTCTTTATAAAGTCTTTGGAAATTTTTAAAATTTTTTTTATTATTTATTTTAGAGAGAGACAGAGTGGGCTAGAGAGTTAGGAGCACCAATGAGAGAGGAACACTGATCAGCTGCCTCCTACACACCCCCTACTTGGGATCAAGCCCACAACCCAGGCACATGCCCTAACTGGGAATCAAACCATGACCTTTTGGTTCATGACACTCAACCACTGAACCATACTGGCCAGGCATCTTTAGAGATTTAACCTGTCAAAGGGAAAGTCTCTCAAGAAGGTTTAAATACTCACCACACATGATGTATGTGTTAAGGCATGAGATTTTTGTTAAAAATCAAATTTATAGGGACTCAGATATTAGCACACCAATGTTCATAGTAGCACAGATATGTGTACACCAATGTTCATAATAGCATTGTTCACAATAACTAAAAGGTGAAATAATCCAAGTGTCCATCAACAGGTGAATGGATAAACAAAATGGGACATTTCCATACAATAGAATATTATTCAGCCCTAAAAAGGAATTAAGTTCTGACATATGCTCTACCTGGATGAAGCTTGAGGACATTATGCTAAGTAAAATGAGCCAGACACAAAAGGACAAGTATTGTAGGATTTTTCTTATATGGAGTACTGATAGTAGGCAAATTCATAAAGACAGAAAGTAGAATGGCAATTGCCAGGGGTGGGTGGGGAATGGGTAGTTCTTGTTTCAGTGGCAGAAGATGAAAATTTCTAGAAATGGAGGGTGGTGATGATTGCACAACATAATAAATGTAGTTAATGCCAATCAACTGTATACCCCAAAAGGGTTAAAATTGTAAATTTCAGTTATATATATTTTACAAAAATAAAAAATTAAGTGCATTTATTTAGTCCAGACCAAATATTAACAGTGCACAGAGTTCTAAAGGGAGATAATTACATGGAGATGAAAATGTGTTGTGGGTATCGTTGTAATGTGCACCCATGTACAGAATGAGCCTCATTGTTAAAAGATCAAAGTCCTGCCAGATTTTGCTAGCAATTCTGACATCTGTTAAACCAAAATTTGTAAAAAAAAGAAAAGAAAAAAAAAAGAAAGATTGACTCTTTTAAGGGGAGAAAGGGCTGCCAATATGTATTCTAACGAATATATTCATTATATTGGTTTTCGTTGGACTGTTTTCTTCTATGGCCAGACATCTCTTAACTTATGTACCCTAAAGAATTAAAGAAAATATATTTAAAAGTGAGCTAGACTTGAGATTAGACCCCTGATTCTTATTGCTTGAGATTAGGCCCCTAATTCTAATTCAGTTCTTTATATATATATATATTTTTTTTAATTGATTTTTCACAGAGAGGAAGGGAGAGAGATAGAAAGCCAGAAACATCGATGAGAGAGAAACATCGATCAGCTGCCTCCTGCACATCTCCCATTGGGGATGTGCCCGCAACCCAGGTACATGCCTTTGACCGGAATCGAACCTGGGACCTTTCAGTCCGCAGGCCGATGCTCTATCCACTGAGCCAAACTGGCTTCGGCCTAATTCAGTTCTTATTGCTTCCCCTGAGCAGAACTTTCATAACCACACATGGCTTTTATAATTGACTAGGGGTCTGGTGCATGGATTCATGCACTGGTGGGGTCCATCAGCCTGGCCTGCGCCCTCCTATAATTTGGGACCCCTCAGGGGATGTCGGAGAGCTTGGTTTTGGCCTGATCCCCACAGACCAGGCCAAGGGACCCCACCAGTGCATGAATTCATGCCCCGGGCCTCTAGTATTCACATAAGATCTTTGGTTAATCTCTTCCCACTCTCCTCCCTTCCCTCTGAGATTTATCAGTCTGTTCCATGTTTCCATGCCTGTGCATTGAGCGTCTGCCCCCTGGTGGTCATTGCACATCATAGCTATCAGTCGGCCAGTCGCTTAGGCTTTTATATATATAGACTAGAGGCCCGGTGCACGAGATTCGTGCACTGTGGGGGAGAGGGAGGTCCCTCAGCCTGTCCTGTGCCCTCTTGCAGTCTGGGGCTCCTAGTGGGCAGTCAGACAGCCTTAGCGCTGTTGTGGGGCTAGGGCTCCCACCACTGCCGCTGCACTAACCAGCTGTGAGCCCTGCTTCTGGCTGAGCTGCTCCCCCTGTGGGAGCACACTAACCACCAAGGGGCAGCTCCTGTGTTGAGCATCTGCCCCCTGGTGGTCAGTGCGTGTCATAGCATCATAATGACCAGTCATTCTGCTGTTAGGTTGATGTTCATATTAGCCTTTTATTAGATAGGATTCTGCTCTGTGGTGTAATTATAATGCTAGGTTCGCTTGTTTTCTCACCTGGCCCCTATACTGAAACACCATGGTAGCTGTTACATAGAGATATTGCCATTTTCATTATAGTGCTGTAGGTTAATCATGATGGACCCCAAAGGAAGACCAAATTAGACTTTTAGGCTCTCCTGAGTCACAAACATAAAATGTGTCATTTTAATAAAGGCAACTCGTTTCACTTAAAAGCATGATTTTTAACTTTTAACATATATTTTCTTTATTTTTTTTCTTCTTGCAAAAGTAAAATGTGTCTATTATTTTAAAAAACCAGGAAATATATGTAGGCCTACTAAGGCCTAGGGGCCCACCTAGCCCAATGGCCACACAGAATTCTATCAAAGAAGCCTGGTAGGCTAGCATGTTGCTCTGCACTGAGCTGATTATGTCCCATTTACTGCACCCATTTCCTCCTTGTAACCCCCCAAGCTTCTCTGTGCTGGTCCAGCCTCTCAGAGGCCAACCCTTGTACACCGTGTCACCCAGGTTTCCTGTCTTTTGGTTGGAGTCTGCCAATGCAAAGACTAGCAGCCCCACATCTCCAGCATCCCAAAGAAGTAGCTACTGCCCAGCAGAAATACGGTGTCTTATGTGGGGTTCCAACAACAGCAGATCTCGAAACAAGGATTTGAATGCAGGTAGTTTATTTTGGAGGTGATCCCAAGCACAGTGGTAGGGAAATGTGGACGTGAAACAGGGAAGAGAAGAAAACAAACAAAAGGGAGTGTTATCCTGCAAGTCACCCTATGGGCAACTGAAGCTTAATCTCTTGGTGGCAGATCCTGGAAACAGTGAAGAATCTGCAGCTTGGAGCTGTCTGGGGACTTGGGGTATTGATCTGTCATCGATGGATGATGGGTTGGGGGTAGTGTACATGAGCATGTGCGGACAGAGGGCTTTAGGGGGTCACTGCATATTGGGTCATGAGGACAGAGAAGAGCAGGGAAAGATGGAGTCAAAAAGCTGCATGATGATGCTGAACTGTACCCATTGGTTTCTCCAAAGAAGTTGCTGGGAGAACATTCTTAGTGTAGTGGCAGGAGTTGAAGCAGGAATCTTCAGAGAAGGAAGTGGAGGTATTGTGTGTGGACAATTCTTTCAAGAAACATGATTCTCACCCGGCCGGCGTGGTTCAGTGGTTGATCATCAACCTATGAACCAGGAGGTCGAGGTTAAATTCCTGGTAGTTGCAGGCTTGATCCCCAGTGAGGGGTGTTCAGGAAGCAGCCAGTTGATGATTCTCTCTCATCATTGATGTTTTTGTCTCTCCCTCTGCCTTCCTCTATAAAATCAATAAAAATATATTAAAATATAAATAAATAAACTTGATTCTCGAAGGGAAGAAAGTAAAGGGGCTGCAGCTAAAAGCTATGAGCATAATGTTTTTCAAACTGGGATCTTTGAAAGTATTTGCAGTCCATAAAACTTGAGAATTTTAACCCAAGCGCGCGCGCGCGCACACACACACACACACACCATATGCACTGACTGCCCACTTATAACTAAATACTGTCTTGGGATTTGAGTTTCTCCGGTTATATTTGTGTTTACAATCAACTTACAGCCAGGCAGTCATCCTTTAAAAATGGCCTCTGAGCAGAAATTGCTCATGCTGTCCCGGAGAAGGGATGATCTCCACGAGAGCGAATGCCACTGCTTTGTTGACAAAGAGAATTGGGATCCTGTTTTATGCTCCGCTGTTCCTTTGAATTAGATTGAACATTCCCAGTGGAGAAGGCTCATGGAACTCAAGGAGAACAAAGGGAAACAGAGGGAACAGGCGATGGGGATGGGAGATTGGTCCTATTAAACTACTGTGTGGCTCAGTGGTTGAACATCGACCTATGAACCAGGAGGTCATGGTTCCATTCCTGGTCAAGGCACATGCCCGGATTGTGGGCTTGATCCTCAGTGTGGGCTGTGCAGGAGGCAGCTGATCAATGATTCTCTCCCATCATTGATGTTTCTCTTTCTCTCCCTTCATCTCTGAAATCATCTCTGAAATTAATAAAAATATATTTAAAAGCAAACAACAACAACAAAAACTGGAGCACAGGCTGAAAGCTCTATTACATCGCTACTAAATCACTCTGCTACTCCAGGGCACCTCTCCTGAAAGCAGCTCTGGAAACTTCCTACCACAAACTACTCAAGGACTTGCTTTGCAAAGGGGAATCACTTTAGTGGGTATATACATGGGTATATAAGCAAGATTCAGGGGGGCTGGGCTCCCTTGTGGCCATAGCAGTGTTGGAAATGGGGACACAGTAGCCAGATGTAAAAGCTATTTGTTTGGCCACCCCAGACAGTCTTCCTATCGGTGTGGGAAGGCAGACCACACATAGGACCTGTGTGTACCTGGGAAAACAAAGAAAACCTGTGTTATAGGTTATCTCACGATTTGATGTCAATTAAGGAAGCTGAAAAACATAGCTGTAATGATTAAGATATATAGCCATAAAGATATCCAGTGTTTAAAGGAGCTTTACAGAAAACAAAACAAAAAACAAACACATACACACATACCCCTAGAGAAAAACACTTTTTTTTTTGTTTTAAAGAAAAACACTTTATCTTAACAGAGCAACTTTTGCAACTTGTTATGGTCTTTCCAGTCTTGATCTTTGTACCTGTGGTTTTTAAATCATTGTGGTCAATGAGTTGAATATTTCATGAGTGACCCCAGAAAACCACTTCTTCTTGGTTTTCTTATCAGCAAATGGCGAGAACGACTTCTGTTTCATAGAGTTGCTGTGAAGAGCCAATGAGATAATGTGATGCAGAAACAACTATAAACTCTAAAGTATCTAATTACGAGGTATAATACTCACATGGATTGCTTCTTATATGCTTTTCTATGTTCCATTTTTTATGGTTACAGATTCTAACAGAATTGCTATCCTAGTTTATTTAACCACTGTCTAATTGTTGCTCATTCTTTTCCCTTTTGCTATCCTAAAGCTGATTGCAATCATCTCTGTGTGATTAGCATATTTCCCCTTGGGAAATGTTTTTTATAGGATGAATTCCTGGGACTGAGTCCAAATAGTAGCTGAGACAGACATTCTTCTGTAGATAATGTATATCTTCTCAGTACAACCCCTGCCCCCTAAAAAGTAAAAACTTTAACTATGATGCATCACAGTCCAGATGGATTAAAAAACTAACCTAATCCTGGTGGTGGTAGCAAGTCAGCGTATAAAAAACTATACGATCAGAATTTTCAAAAGGCAAATAGGTTAACTTTTCTCTGATTCCAGAACATGTCTCCTAATGGCTAAAAATCCTCTTTTTTGAATGTGGCCAAGAGAATGTGAAATACAAAGACCCTGACTTAGTAGCTGTCTTTTCCAGTGTGAGTATCATCTACTAGTATTGACAAAAGACATGGGTTATAGGGGATACATTTCTTCCCATCTGAGGCTCCAGACATCTTTACTTCAATTGCTTTAGATTCAGAGCAAAGTGGTTTGGGTAAAGAATGTTTTGCTATACAGCTTTTAGGTTAAATTCAGGAAAGTGAAGTTTGTGCTGCATGTATGAAAATACAAAGATATATTTCTCATAATTTGGTTCCAGTTTCCTGGAAATATTATCTTAGTATTTATAAAGCATATGCAGATTCTTAGACTCTTGAACTGTAGATGCTTTTCACATCTATTATGGAGCCTTAAATGCTCATATTGGCAAGAGTTCTCTCTGCCCAAAAGATTCCTTATTGGATTGAAATTTTGCCTTCTTCTGGGCCATTTCTTTGGGATGGCTACAGGAATCAAAGAAGAAATATCTGACCAAACTAAATGGTTCTGTAGGAACTTTCCCTATAATATGTTTCAGGGGAATTTTACTTAGATTCTTAATCAAGGAACCAGTGTGATTATTAATGATTTGCTCTACTTCACTCATTTTATTTCTCTGGGTACTTCTTTTTCAAATGGCTTGAGGGGGAGTTAAGAGGAGGTAACAATGGAAAAGCACTGGCTAAGAGATTTGACTTATGGTTTTAGCTTTGCCACTAACTGGCTGTATGACCAGATCCATGTTATTTAACCTGTTTAGGTATTTAAAAAAATTCTTTAAATTAATAGTAACATACAATATTATATGAATTTCAAGTGTATAGCATAGTGATTTGACATTTATATACCTACAATATGATCATCACGGTAATATGGTGACTATTTGTCACCATATAAAGTTATTATGATGTATTGACTACATCCCCTGACTTATTTATTTTATAACTGAAAGTTTGTACCTCTTATTCCTCTTCACCTTTTCCACTCTTCCCCTCAGCCGCGTCCCGTCTGGCAACCATCAGTTTGTCCTCTGTACCTATGAGGCTGTTTCTGTTTTGTTTGTTCTCTTTATATATGAAGTTTCTGTTTTGCTTGTTTGTTTGTTTTGTTTTTTGACCCAACATATAAGTGAAATCATGGTATTTGTTATTCTCTGCCTGAATTATTTCACTAGCATAATACCTTCTAGGTCCATCTATGTTGTTGAAAATGGCAAGATTTGATTGTGGGTTTTTTCATTGCTTACTAATGGTCCACTGCATTTTTATACATGCCACATCCGAAGAAAAAGATCTTGAATATAAGATCTGTCCCAGATCAAACACTGTGATTCAAATGGAGCAAAGGCCCTTCCCCGTGACAGTAACCCTCTGAGGACCAAATAACTTAAAAAAGTCTTTCCCAATTGTTGGGTTGCAGTGTGTGTGTGTGTGTGTGTGTGTGTGTGTGTGTGTGTGTGTGTGTGGAGAGAGAGAGTCCAACTCTCTAATATCAGCAGTTTAAAACAGGTTGAAACAACACTGCGCTCTCCTGTGTTTGGGCAAACAGGAATCAGGCCACCCTGACCTCATGGTCCCATGGAGACTGGCTGCCAGGAAGCCTGCAAGGCCGTCCAACACCCGAGGCGGGGGGGGGGGGGGGGGGGGGGCGGGGGGGAGGGGTTGGCAGAGTCCAGGGTTTGGCAGAGCCCAGAGGAAGCTGGAAGGAGCTGTGCACAGATTTAAAGCCTGAAAGAGGGGGACACGGTGCTTGGCAAGGGCGAGGCAGGTATGAAGAGCTGAATTAACACCTGCTTATTGTCATTATTAGCACTTTCAGCAATAGCCAGTAGCCTCGTCTGGGGACGGGGGAAATGACATTTAACTTACCCAAACTTCACTTTGGGTACATTAATAACTTTAAAAAAACAAACTATAATACTTCTTTTATAATTTTTTAATTCTTTTAAAAAATTCATCTTTTTTGTTGAAAGTATTACAGATGTCCTCTTTTCCCCCCCATTGACACCCATCCACCCCCATCCACCCCCTCCCAGGCCTTCACCACACTATTGTCTGTGTCCATGGACTATGCATATATGCATATAAGTTCACTGGCTAAACCAAAGAACTTATATACTTGTATGCATAGCCCATGGACACAGGCAATGGGGGGGGGAGGGGGAGGGCTTGGAGGAGGGGGGCTAAGGGGAGGGGAAAATGGGAGACATCTGTTATACTATCAACAATTTTATATATATGTATATATATACATATATATGTGTGTATATATATATATTTAAAATAAAAATCCTATATAATAAAAGGCTAAGATGCAAATAGACCGAACGGTGGAACAACTGAACAACCCAACAACTGGTCGCTATGATGTGTGCTGATCACCAGGGGGCGTGTATGGAACATGGCGGGTGTTGGCCGCAGTGGGATGATGGAGCAGGTGAGTAGGGGCGCCTCTGGTGGTTACTGAAAATTGTTTGCTGCCATGCGCAGTGGTCCTGCCCGGCACTTGCACCTGCTGCTGACGCTGGCCCCGCTCGCACCCTCTGCCAGCGCTGGGACCGCCGCTCACATCCACTGCTGGTGCCCTGCACCGGCCCCAATCTCTCAGTGCCGTCAGTGGGTGCTCCTGGAACATTCTGTGTCCCCCCAAGCAACCTCTGTTCAAATGCAGTGCATCCATGCATGGCTGACACCATGGACCTATTTACATTGTGACCGTGTACTCTACTGATGGAATCATATTTTTATGTGCTTTACCTTTTAACAGAATTCAAAGTATTATGAAAAGAGATATTATACCGAGGCTGACCAGCAGATCCTGAGCAACGGATGAATGGATTACTCCAACACATTTGCTGTGAAAGAGAGGGCTAAGGGATCACCTGGCTAAAGGAACCAGGTAATTTTTTAATTCTTTTAAAAAATTCATCTTTTTTGTTGAAAGTATTACAGATGTCCTCTTTTCCCCCCCCATTGCCTGCCTCATTAGGCTTTTATTGTAATAACAGTTTGAGATAAAGTTTATCTTTTAGATACAATCAGTAGAGTAAGTAATATTGGGAGGATATATGTGTCTGCAATGTCCTTTAAGCAAGGACACCTAAAGATTACGCATAAGGATTCCAGTAAACACCTGGGGGTCTGCAGGTGCACAGACTTGTTTGGAAAGGTCCAGGAATAGTTAGGACACCGCATTTAGCACTCCATTAAGTCGGAATTCTGGTAAACAGGGCAGGTGGCCTTCTGCACACTTCCCTTTTCTCAGAATGTCCTCCTTACAAATTTTCCAACCAAGTCTCATGTGCTCCCCAACAATATTACGTCTTTAAATTGTCATGCTATTGTTTGTGTTAAGACAGTGGCAGAGAATAGAAATTTCCTCCCCCAGTCTAATCTCCCCAGTTTCTTTAAGTAACAGATCCCCAGTTTTTGGTTGGTGCATTGCCGTCCAGTTAACAGAGGACATTCCCTAGTTTCATGTGCAGATGACTTGGTCAGATGACTAGGTGCTTGCCATAGAGATGTGAGTGAGAGCATCATGTGGTAGGTTTGCAGTAGTGTCCTTATGAAGAAAGTGTTCTGTGCTAATTCTGCCTCTGGGCCTGAAACATGGCCGAGATGGCTGGAGCACCAGTTGTCTTGTTAGATGATGAGTACAGGGGCTATTAGAGATCATAGAGCTGACAGCCAGAAGGAGATTGAGCCCTTAATGAATTTTGGGCTCCTTGCCACACCAACCCCCAAATTGTCTATTTATAAAACCTGTTTGCAAGAGAAAGTGGCCAACAGTTATATGCAGCTGACCCAATTTGGACTGGTACAAGGTATAGTTACATTATGCTCCTTTCACATTCAATTCATATGAATGAGGCTTAATCACAGATAATTAATACACCGATTACATGATGATACAATAGTGTAAAATCTACTAATTGTACTGAACTGCTGGCTGAATGTAGCATTTTTATTTATAGTACAAAATAAAAAATGTTAAGATGCTTCAGAGAGTGTAGCTGATCCCAAAGCCAATTTTAGACAGCAATAAATAGCTCTAGCCACCAAAGATGTCCCCTTAATGAAAAAAAAGCACCATAGTCTAGTAAAAATAGAAACACTGCCATTGGTTTTGTCGATTTACTAGCTACTTTTGTTTTAAGTTTTAGGTAGATTTTAAACACAATTATTGTGCTGAAGAAATTTCTTCCTCAGAAAGAAAGGAAGTCTCTGTTCTAGAAACACATACATGAAAATGTTTTAAACAACCAGAGTGGGAGAGAGACACAGACTAAGTTAAAGGCAGTACAATGGAAGATCATGATACTGGTCAGTAGGAAAACTGGGAAAAGCAGAACTTGGAGGGGAATGATGATAGTGGGTGTCCTATGTGCTGGCTGGGACATAGGATAGTGATAATACCCACTGCAGTCATTTGCCGCTTAATGACATTTCAGTCAACTACAGGCCGCATATACAAGGGTGGTCCCACATAATTATAACGAAGCTGGAAATTCCTACTGTCTAGTGACATCATAACATCCTGGTTCAGTGTTTGTGTTTGTGGTGATGCTGGTGTAAACAAACCTAATGCCCCACCAGTGGAATAAATGTATAGCACATACAATTACAGTAGTCGGCTATGCCATCCACGCTTGTGTAAGTGCACTTTATGATGTCTGTACACGATGTAATAGCCTAATGATGCATTTCTTGGAATGGCTCATTACTAAATGTGAATAATGGATTTCTGTTTACAAAGCCCATGAATTAACTCACTCAGAGATAGGAACACTGGGAGGGTTGTGAGGGCTTATGGGTGAGGGAAGGGAAGACCATAAAGGAAGCAGGAGGCAGTTCTTCTGGGTGACGGAAAAGTATAAAGCCTTCACATTCCAGCCATCCAAGATAACCAAGGCTGGTCATAATGTTTGGTCATGTTTATAAATAGCAGGGAATGATTCAGGTTTTGCATCTCACTCTTATGCTGTTTTGGAGAACCTCTTTAAGAAGAATACAAAATTAAGTTCAGAGTCTTGAAAGAGACCTACGCAAGTGAATTCCTAAGACTTTGTTAGTGCCATAATAACTCCAGCTCTGGTCATTCTTTATACCTTAAAAACAAACAAAACCAGCACCATAGTATACATACTCTTCTGTAAACTCTTCCCCTCAACTACATATCTTGGGTACCCTCCTCTGTCAATACATGATTTAGCTCATCTTTTAAAATAATTCCGTGATTGTTCCTCAATGATGATATTTAAGTTTTATTGCCACACTTTGATCTTCTCACCAGCGGGGGAGGGGGGTGGTGGTGGTGGGAGGGAGTGCTTTACATAACAACTCAGCCTGGAACATGGTGAGTCCTAAATAAACATTTGTTAAATTGGTATGCTGTTCTGAGCTGTACAGTCTCCAGGTCTGCCCGTGTAAAAGATGGTGATCTGTACTCTGAAGCTGCCTTTGGCTGGAGTGGTGAGAGAGAGAACCAAACAGCACTCTTCTGTCCTGGAAGCCCGTCCTTCCTCAGTATCTCCTTCCCCCTCCCACTTTTTTAGGCTGTCAACACCAAGCCTGGATCTTCGTGAGAGGAGGGAAACCTCACTGAACAGGTTTGGCCAGAACACAAGATGATGTTTCAGGAATATGCTCTAGATTTCAATGCCCTTAAAAACAAACAAACAAAACCCCCCACAACTTTTATCTATTGATTTTAGAGAGAGAGAGAAAGAGAAAGAGAGAGAGAGAGAGAGAGAGAGAGAGAGAGAGAGAGAGAGAGAATGTTGATTTGATTTGTGCAATTCCACTTATTTATGCATTCATTGGTTGCTTCTTATATGTGCCCTGATTGGGGATCAAACCCACAATTTTGGTTTATCAGGTCAATACTCTAACCAACTGAGCTACACAGCCAGGGCTATTTCAATGCACTTTTAACTTTAGAGGGAAAGTTTCATGAATATTCTTTCCCCAGATCAATGACAGCCAAGTTTAAAAATTAAAACCTGAAAAATAGTGCCAATCGGAACGTCTTGAGCAGTGCATTTAGCTGTTGTGAACCTGAAAAACAAAGAACATCAGAAATGAACAAAAATTTCACAAGGAGTGCGGCACTCTAGAAATAAATTTCGCCTTACATTTTATGTGATAAAGGGGACCAGGAATATATCCACTTTAGCTGGGACAAAGGCATAAGTAATTCATTTGTGAGTAGAGACATTCTCTAGAAATAATAAACAGACCAATAACATCAGCGAAAGAAAGGCTTCTATCGTCCCAGAATAGTGGATAGAGTTTTGGTGTTTTTGATGAGAAAATTTGCATGCTCATTTCCTAGAAGAAATCTCTACAAGCTTGCTTAAGGCCACCTAGTCCGGTAGTGACTGTCCCCAGGTCTTGTCTGTCCCCTGATGACTAGAGACACAGGTGAATCTACCAAGAATCTACCAGGTTCTGAACCATAAAGAAATACGCTTCCTAGCAGCATCTGGGAGGTCATGCTGCTGCCCAGTCACAAGAAAACATGTGAATCTCTCCTCTCTGCCAGAGGTGCGGGGGTGGCAAGAAATAAATTCTTCAATCTCGGTAGGAATTCATATTGCCTTTTATAAAAATATACCCTATTCCAGAGAGAAACCTTTCAGATTTGCTTGTTCATATGTTATTAACACTTATACAGACTTTGTAAATATATTACTGCTATTTGGCCCAGGTAACTGATGAAATATTGACAGCACGTGATTTATGTGCACAGAATGGCACAGCAGGAAAGCTATTTGGCTGTAATTACTTAGGGTTTTATTACCTGCTCTGCTAAGGGAAAGTGTGAAAAGGTGAAAGTACCAATTGTTCCCAATTACTTGAAGTATTTTCTTGAAATATCTAACCCCTTCCTGCATTTTTATTAGCCAAACTAAAAGGGAAATTATCAGATTATTTAATGGATTTTTTGTTGTTGTACAAATACTGATAGTCGACATGAAAACATTTCCAATTCTGTATATATGACAGAAAAATGTAGTTAAACCCATAATAATGTATCTTCAACAAATCAAAATGGGGATTTAATTTATGGTGTAATAATTTCCAGTGACAGGAATAATCAAAATCACGAGGTTTAAGCGTGAGCAACAGCGATGTGAGTGAAGACCACGTCTTGCTGGTTCACACCACCTCCAACCCAGGAGGTGACCCACATTCTCTGTGCTGTCCTGGGGTGGGCGTCTGCCAGGGCTTTACTGCTGCCCATTTAGGCTTGTTGCCTGGACAGCAAAAGCTTCTAGGAGCCCCTGCACCTGCCCACAAAAGCTCTCCGGAGCAGGGATCTCGGCCTGCCTCCTACACCACTCTGCGCCTGCTGTTCTAATGCCTCCACCTCCTGCTCCTGGGAGCAGCACCTGTCCTTAGCCTGGAGGAGCTCAGCCAGGGACACATCTGTGCTCAGGGCCTGGGCCTCCCGGGATCTTGCTCTGTGTCCAGGGAAGCCTGGTCCTTATCAGACGCCCCACTAAACCATAGAACTCCCCAGATGAAAAGGACCCCCCGGTGATATGCCACCAGGGCATCAGGCTGAAGTGGGTCCCAGGCCAAAGGTAGGAAGTCCATTGAGAACTTGTATTGAGGTGGGCAGGGGTCCAGGGTGCTCTTGCTGTGGTCAGTGGCAGCCCTTTGTGGAGCATGAAGTCTAAGGTGGAGTCCAAGGGGGTAGATCTCTTCCCCAAATAATCTAATAATACAGTGATTATTTGAGTAATCAAGGTGGTTTTCAAAAGAAAGAAGTCCTAGACGAGGTTCAAAGAACCAATGTAAAAAGACTAATAGTTCATTCTATAAAAAGATTTTCAATTGAAAAAAAAGAAAAAACAAACAAATAAAGATTTTAAATTGTAAATGATCACTGGTTTTTTTGCGACTGGGTCTTCTAGAACAGCGGTTCTCAACCTGTGGGTCGCGACCCCTTTCACAGGGTCGCCTAAGACCATAGGAAAACACATACAGTGGGGCCTTGACTTACGAGTGTCCCGACTAACGAGTTTTTTGAGATACCAGCTGTCTCTTGGCTGATTTTTTGCATTGAGTTGATAGAGTAATTTGAGTTAATGAGCTCCTTAACGAGCTCATTAACGAGCTCGGTCTCGGAACGAATTAAACTCGTAATTCAAGGCGCCACTGTATATAATTACATATTGTTTTTGTGATTAATCACTATGCTTTAATTATGTTCAATTTGCAACAATGAAAATACATCCTGCATATCAGATATTTACATTACGATTCATAACAGTAGCAAAATTACAGTTATGAAGCAGCAACGAAAATAATTTTATGGTTGGAGTCACCACAACATGAACTGTATTAAAGGGTCACGGCATTAGGAAGGTTGAGAACCACTCTTCCAGAAGGAAATTATGAGCATTGGTTACCCTTTGAACCCCTACTATGGCTATTATTTCCCCTGATGGAGTTTAGGAACTTGTGTTATTTCCTATTCCCATTTTCCAAAAAATTGCAGATGTGCTTGGCAGGACATGTATCTGAGGGAAGCGCCCAGGCTTTTCTAAAGCCTTTATGCTATTCATACATACACATATTAAAGGGTACCCCACTCCCCCAAGAAGAGTTTGTTCTGCTAGCAGCGGTTCTCAACCTGTGGGTCGCGAACAATGAAAATACACCCTGCATATCAGATATTTACATTACGATTCATAACAGTAGCAAAATTACAGTTACGAAGTAGCAACGAAAATAATTTTATGGTTGGGGGTCACCACAACATGAGGAAGTGTATTAAAGGGTCGCGGCATTAGGAAGGTGGAGAACCACTGTTAGAGCTATATGGGAAACCCTGAGTGGAACTTTGGTTACCAGGGAAGAGAAGAGTCCCTTCCTGGGGAAAAGGTGACATTACCAAGAATACAGTGAAAATGAGAGAATACAAGTAATGACTGACCTAAGAATTCACAGCTGGAGGTGAAATTAATTAAGCCCCTTCCAAACTCCCTGCTGCTCAGGAGTGCTGCTCATTTAGTGGAGCTCCGGGGCCCATGGAAACGGGTGACATTGGGAGCGAAGTAACCAAAGGCTCTCTCAGCAAAGGCGCCAAAAGGAGAATTTAAAGCGAGTGTTCCATTTGACTCTGTTTTCAAAAGCACTTTCTTATAAACAAAAGCCGGACACCTTTTAAAATAAGTTATTTACGCACATATATTCCAGAATGTACTCGTGTACAGGGTGGGGCAAAAGTAGGTCTACAGTTGTATGGAAAATAATGCAGCCATTAATAAATAATACAAGAATAAACTGTTGCATTGCTCACAACTGTAAACCTACTGTTGCCCCACCTTGAAGTATATATTTTTTTGTTACTAAAAGAAGATAATATTCGCATAGGCTCATTTACAAAGAGGAAGTAGCTAGTAGGATACATATAAAAATGTCAAGAGTGGATACCTCTGGGGAGTGGGAATAAGGCTGGGGACTGGGGCGATTTTTACTTCTCATTTTATATATTCCATATTTGAAGAAATGCTCGCCTGAAGTGGGTATCATTTTTATAATAACTAAAGTTGTGAAAACATTATGCCCTGTACCTGATCTGCGTAAGGGGAGAACGCAGAAGTGGGTAGACAATGTGGGAGTGACTGCAAAGCGCCCAGTGTGTTGGATGCAGAAAGTCATTAATAACCATGTTTGGTAATAAACACTAGTATCAAGGTTACTTCTAATTTGTAATCTCTTATTTACAGATGCATCAAAAAGGCCAGTAACTGTCAAAAATTGGAAGCAAGCAAGATACCCTTCCATAGGAGAATGGATAAACAAAGGATAGAACATCCATACAATATTTATTATTCACTGATTAAAAAAAAAAAAAGACCTATCAAGCCATGAAAAGATATGGAGGAACCTTAAATGTATAAGTGAAAGAAGCCAATCTGAAAAGACTACATACTGTATGATTCCAACTTTATGACATTCTAGAGAAGGCAAAACTGGTGTCAGTAAAAAGATCAGCGCTTGCCAGGGTAAGGGGAGGAGTGAAGGAGGGAGGGATGAATTCCAGGAGCACAGAGGATTTTTAGGGCAGTAAGATGCTGTAATGATCCATACATGACATGCATTTGTCAAAACCCACAGACCAGCTGGCTGGTGTGGCTCAGTGGGTGAACATCAATTATGAACCAAGAGGTCACCAATTGGATTTCTGGTCAAGGCACATGCGGGAGTTTCGGGTTCAATCCCCAGTAGGAGGTGGGGGGGCACTTTGCAAGAGGCAGCCAATGGATATTTCTCATTGATGTTTCTCTCTATCCCACTCCTTTCCTCTCTCTCTAAAAGCAATAAAAATAAAAACACATTGGCGGGGGGTGGGGGGGGGGAGAATTTGTAGTTCAAGTTTTCCTTCTGTGCCCTCTTTCATAAAAAAAAAAAAAAAAAAAAAAAAAAAAAAAGCCCCACAGTACAGTACAAAGAGTCAACCTTAAGGAAAACTATGGGCTCAGTTTAATAATAACGTAGCTGTGCTGATTGGTCAGTTGTAACAAATGCTCTGCACCAAAGCAAGATGTTAATAGGGAAACTGTGGGGAGGGGAGAAGGGGCACATGGGAATTCTCTGTACTTTCGACTCAATTTTTCGGTAAAACTAAAGCTGCCCTTTAAAAAGTCTATTAACTTTTAATGACTTAATGCTGTTTTAAAATATTTATATGCAATAATAAAAGGCTAGTATAACATAATACGATTACAAACTAGCATTTCAAATCCAAGCAGGGCTATGGTGCTCCTAGGCCATGTTTTACAAGGTAAGGCTCAAGAAAGGGTCTCTTCGCTGTCGCTATCTGGTTTGCACAGCCTTCCTGGAACCCATCCCAGGCCCTCCCTCTCCCCAAACTGCGCGGACCCGGTGCGCCCTCCTCCCGCTTGCGCAGCCTGGGCGAGCGCTCCCCTCGCGCGCCCTCCACCGACCGCCTGGATCCCTCTGCTTCCCGCTCGGGCGCGGGAACCGCGGCAGTTCCCGCGTCCTAACGCGTGCGTCTTCTACCAGATCGGTGATCACCGTGGACACCCCGCCCCATCCGCGCACGCCACAGTTTCGGCTCCACATGCCTGCCCAGCCCCTCTTATTACCAGCACCCAGTGCGCTACTCTGGGGCACCAGGATGGTAAAAGACACTGAGCGGGTTGGTTGGCTATGAGCACTTCTGTGAGCATGGCGACCTTGCCTACTGGGTGCAGGAGCCAGTGGCCCCGGGGCCTGATTTCCTTTTCACGCTGCCCGGGCCCAGCTCAGGCCCCTAAACCAGCAGTGCAACAGACACAGGTACACGCCGCTCAGGACGTTCAGTCTGTCATTCTGTAAGCCTGAGTGGTGGTGCTTACAGCCTAAAAATAAACACCCACTTCCCTTGGGAGTATTGGGATTTATTCTGTTTAAATAGCACAGATTGTTTTCATTCCTTGGTGTCTGAAGTATTGAAATCTGCTTCCCAGTTCTTTGCTAGTATTTGTTTTAGTGATGGAGCCACCCATGCAATAAGGGCTGCTCCTATGGCAACTGCAACAAAACAGGGTCAGGCTTCCACCAACTTGGGAGAGGAAACCTCCCAAGAAAGCCAGGCACCAAGCCAGGGGGGCAGATCTCCCTTTGGGGGCCTGGGTGGGGAGGGCTGGTTGGCAGGCCTTGAAGGAAAGCCAGTATGACAACGATGGCTTCATGATCAATTCTGCATTGTGCTAACTCAGCTGAAATTTTTCAAAAGCATGCCCTACCCTTTGGGTTAAAAGGAAGTATTGAAATTCAGTGTTAATGTTTATTTCAGTTACATGAAGGGAAAGTATTTCACCTTAGTTCATATTCAGAAAATTGCATGCATTATCCTTTATATTATTGGTATATATCCATGGTCAGCAAACTGTGGCTCTTTGGCCCCTTGAATGTGACTCTTCCACAAAATACCACATGCGGGCCTGCACGTACAGTGCGATTGAAACTTTGTGGCCCATGTGCAGAAGTCAGTATTTTATGAAAGAGCCACACTAAAGGGGCCAAAGAGCCGCATGTGGCTTGCGAGCCGCAGTTTGCCGACCACTGGTATATATTATATACTAGAGGCCTGATGCACAAAATTTATGCAAGAGTAGGCCTTACTTCCCCTGGCTGCTGGCACCAGCTTCCCTCTGGCACCTGGGACCCAGGATCTGGGCTTCCCTCACATTCCTAGCTTCGTCTGAAGGTCATCTGGTCTAATTAGCATATTATGCTTTTATTATTATAGATATTACAACATATCCTATATAATAAAAGGGTAATATGCAAATTGACCCTAACAGCAGAACGACCAGGAATGACTGGTCACTATGACACACATTGACCACCAGGGGGCAGACACTCAATGTAGGAGCTGCCCCCTGGTGGTCAGTGCACTCCCACAGGGAGAGCTCTGCTCAGCCACAAGCCAGACTGATAGCTGCCAGCACAGCGGTGGTGGTGGAAGACTTTCCTGCCTCCTCAGAAGAGCTAAGGATGTCCAATTGCAGCTTAGGCCTGCTCCCTGATGGCAAGTGGACATCCATCCCCCAAGGGCTCCTGGGCTGCCAGAGGGATGTCTGACTGCCAGCTTAGGCCGGTCCCCTGGGGAGCGGGCCTAAGACAGCAGGTGGACATCCCCCGAGGGGTCCCAGACTGCAAGAGGGCATAGGCCAGGCTGAGGGAACCCCCGGGTGCACAAATTTTTGTGCACCGGGCCTCTAGTGTCATATATAATATCCTATATATAAAAGCCTAATATGCTAAGTGTCCGACTGTTAGTTCGACCATTAGATCAGTCACTATGATGTGCACTGATGACCAGGGATGACCGTTAGGTTAGCTTGCGTCTGGGGTCTGCCGATCGGGACTGGGGGAGACTGGCCAGACATGCCCTGGAACCCTCCTGTGGTCCTTCCTCGGCCTGATAGTGCACTGGTGGGGTCCCTCGGCCTGGCCTGTGCCTTCTCCCAGTCCAGGACCCCTCAGGGGATGTTGGAGAGCCAGTTTCCACCCAATCCCCACAGGCAAGCCAAGGGACCCCACCAGTGCATGAATCCATGCACCGGGCCTCTAGTAATCTATAATCTATATTCTATAATCTGTAATCTATAATATAACATATAATATGTATTCAAAAGTTCAGAAATAACAGAAAACCAATGATTCACCAAAGTAGTAACTAGTAAAAGTTTATTCTGCACACACCAAAAAGACAGTGCAAACCGGGAGCACTGAGCACAGAAAACCACATCATGGAATGAGACTCAGGGGTATATTCTTATAAAGCAGCTTATCTAGTGAGAAAGCTGTGACTGTTTATTCTTCACAGTGATTGGTTATGATACTAGAATTTCCAGATTGTTACCTCATATTAACCCTGGGAAACAGTTCCATTTATGCATATATTTCCAGAGGCATACCAAGAAATGACCCACATCAAGTTAATCTTGCAAAATAAGCAAAATTAAGCTTTGTCTGTATGACTAAACTGGTTTGTTTGCTCAGGGAATTTTAAAAGCCAGTCTTCATTTAATACACACACACACAAACACACACACACACATACAATGCATAGAATATATAGTGCATATATAATTACAGTGGGGCCTTGACTTACAAGTTTAATTCGTTCCATGACAGAGCTCGTAACTCAAATTACTCGTATGTCAAATCAAAAGTGAACGAGTGAGACACGTGATGCTGGGCTGATGTTGTGGCATTCACCGTGGCGTTCACTGTGACGTTTGCTGTGCCAACTAGCAGTGGGGTATCTGAAGCTGGCTCATAACCTGAATTTTAGCTCGCAACTTAAAGCAAAAAATCGGTGGAGAGAGGGCTCGTATCTCGAAAAACTCATTAGTGGGGACACTCGTAAGTCAAGGCCCCACTGTATATGTAATTCATTATATATGATGTAATTATATAATAGGACATTTATTTTGAAACTTTGTACTTCCAAGCTGATAATATTTGGAAAACACTTGCCCACTTTATACACTGAAATTTATCTTCAGTTTTTATATTAAATATAGAGTTGAAATTCAATATTTCTTTAGATCCAGCCTAAAAAGTAATTCTTTATTTCATTCTAAAGGAAGAGTTTTCAACCCTATTAATCCTTGATACTCACTTTTTATAACAAACTAGGTGCCCGGTGCATGAAATTTGTGCATGGGGGGGGGTCCCCTCAGCCCAGCGTACACCCTCTCCAATCCGGGACCCCTCAGGGGATGTCCGACTGCTGGTTTAGACCCGATTAAACCGGCAGTCAGACATCCCTCTCACAATCCAGGACTGTTGGCTCCTAACTGCTCACCTGCCTGCCTGCCTGCCTGCCTGATTGTCCCTAACTGCCCCCTGCCAGCCTGATCACCCCTAACTGCCTGTGCCTGCCAGCTGATTGCCCCTAACTGCCCCCCCCCCAACCTGGTTGCCCTCAACTGCCCCCTCTGCTGGCCTCGTCTCCCCACGCAGCCTGCTGTTCAGTTGTTTGGTTGTTCCTCACTAACCCCCCTGCTGGCCTTGTTGCCCCACGCAGCCTGCTGTTTGGTCGTTACTGTTACTGTGATGGCATCCCAGACAATTTGCATATTCCTCTATTATTAGTATAGATATTTTAACATCTCCTTAACTCTCCTAAAATTCATTTCATAGGTAATATTATTCCCCATAACATAATTTAAAACATCAATACAATGCTCTAACTAAAGTATAAAGAAGTAAAAGGAAAATTACAATTCTATAATATAGGGGCATGATAGGAAAAGACATAATGAAGTAGACATATACTTGCCCTTATTGGTACATCACATATGAAAGTGACAACTACAAATGAAGGCTAATCCAGGTGTCTTATATCGGTAAGTAAAATCTCCCCAATTGGTAATAGGGTTTTCTGAAATGGCAAACAGGCTTTTAGTAAGGCAAGCAACACAAAGTATGGTCTTCCCTCTTTTTACTTTGCAGTTGCATTCATGGACTGCAGTGTATATTGAAACCATGCAAAAGATATTTTGTGTTTATATGTAAAATGGAGTTGAGTTCTAGGATTGGATAATCATAAATATGGTGTTTGGTTTATTTGAGTTTCTTAAGCAAACATCCGGTGGATATTCAAAATTTAGAGGAACTGTTTTATGCCAACGGTGCCATCCAAATATCGTGACAGGGAATCCTCCTTCCCACACAGATTTACAAACAGCCCCTGGAGGCAATTCCCAAACAGACTACCTTTGAAACCACTGTTCTGAAGACTTAGAACTCTTCCTCCAAAGCAACACAGTGTTAATGAATTTTACACACGGACTTGAGATTTGAATCAAAGAACAAATGCATCATTGCTGAAAACCGGGCTGTCTTAAAATCAAAAGGCCGTAAGTTGATCACAATGAGCGGAGTCTTTTCCTAGTGCTTTCTGATTCAGGAGAGGCCTGAAATGACTAGTTTATTTACAAACAAAAAGAGCTAAGTCTCTGAAAGCATTTCTCAGCATTTTATAAGGGCAGCTGGCCCCAAGTCCAAGTGATGCCTTAGGAGCTTTGTCATGGGGAATAACACGGTAGCAAATGCATGTCCAGTGATGAGCTGAATGAAATGGTTGGACTTAGAGGCAGCATTCTCAGCTTCTGCTTCTCCAAACAACATCCTCTGCAGAAACCATGTCAAGCTGGCTTGAACACAGTACCCCTTCTGTAGAGCTAAGTGTCATTTGCTTGTCTGGAAATAACATAAATCACAGGCACTTCCTATATGTCAGACGCCAAATAGTGAAGTGGGGATGTGCAGGGAAGTAAGACTGGATTAAAAGGAAAGAGATGAGGCAATCAATCTCAATCCTGTCCTTGCATTGGGATCTCTTGAGAAGCCTTTAAAAAATGGTGATGCCTGGGTCTGTCTTTACGGTACTCCTTTTCTAATTTTATTTGTTTTGTGCTCTTATTTTTGCAAACTATCTGTCCTCAGTGGGATTATTTTGAAATACATCTCAGTATTTTTCTCCCTAATTGGAGGCTCAGGATTTTTAGAAAATATATATTTTTATTGATTTCAGAGAGGAAGGGAGAGGGAGAGACAGAAACCTCAATGATGAGAGAGAATCATTGATTGGCTGCTCCTGCATGCCCCCTATTGGGAATCGAGCCCACAACCCTGGCATGTGCCCTGACTGGAAATCAAACAGTGACCTCCTGGTTCATAGGTCAATGTTCAACCACTGAGCCACACCAGCTGAGCAGAGCTCAGGGTGTTATAATCATCTTCTTAGGAAATAGAAAACCAGTGACTACACTTGTTTCATTATCCATTACTCCCTCCACTTAACCTCCTACTCATTGATGCTAAAAGCTGACTGTAGTACTATCTCCTTGTCTCTCTAATTCACATTCCCCTAGCCATGAATTTAACATGACATTTTCAATGTAATGATAGTTCCCCACCCGCCTCCTGCTTTTTTCCATCTCAGTCCATTTGAACTTGTTAGCTTAACTTGTTCTATAGTGATGTCAACTCATGACATTCGGACTGCAGTGGCTGGTGGTAGGACCTCAGCATCAATTTTATGAGCTCATTGGATTACTCTAACCTGCAGTCAGAGCAAAGAGCGCTAATCTGGCAACTGGATACGAAAGAGAGAACTTTTGTCTCTGTTGCCAGTGCAGAGTTTTCACAAAGTAGTTACATACATATGGATGCTTCCCCAAAGGAGATTTGGGCCACAATATTGTATTCATCCTGAAATATTAACTAGAATTATGACCTTGGGCTGGTTAATTTATCTCTCTAAGACTTAATGTCATCTGTCAAATGAGGTTACAGAACCTGCTTCACACAGGTGTGAGGCTTAAATGAGATATGTGTGAATCATTTAGCATATGCTTGATAGAAAGTGCTCACTAGATAACTGCTTTCTTATAATCATCACTAGAGGCCGGGTGCATGACATTCATGCATGGGGGCGGGGTGGGGGGAGACCCTCAGCCTGGCCTGTGATCTTTCGCAGTCCAGGAGCCCTCAGGGGATGTCTGACTGATGGCTTAGGCATCAGTTGGACATCCTTAGCGCTGCCAAGAGGTGGGCCACTGTGCTCGCCAGCCATCAGCTTGGCTCATGGCTGAGTGTCACTCCCCTTGTGGGAGCATACTGACCACCAGGGGGCAGCTCCTGCGTTGAACGTCTGTCTCTTGGTGGTTCGTATGCATCATAGCCACGGGTCGTTCAGCTGTCTAGTCGATTTGCATATTACCCTTTTATTATATAGGATAGTATTATTATTAAATGGAATAAAAAATGGATTTAGGATTCAGAACACAGCAAATATGCCTCCATGAAGAAGTACACATTCTAAAAGGCAAACAAAAATATTTAAAAATCATTTATATTCTTAGAGAGTTTTTCCTTTGAACGTGGATGGGAGGCAATTTAATAGATTTTCAATATTCAGTTATGAATCTGCCTCCCATCTTTTTTGCATTCCCAGCCTTGAACCTCTATCTTGTTAATCCTCCAAAAGCCCACATTAGGCTTTATTTTTTAGGGTTTTTTTTTATTAGGCTTGGTTTATTTTCTCTCAGAAGATCCCATTTCTGTCCATTCATGCTCTATAAATATTAATTCTACACTTGTGCAGCCAGTACTTTTCTGGCCCTAAGGGCTCCACAGAATAGACTAGGGCCTTCATATATAATGCATAGTCCACAGGGTTGGTGAGAGAAGATAACATGAGCTGTGGTTTTGAAATTGAAAAAACAGGCTGGGAAAATAATATTGAAAGTAAAAAAAAAAATACATTAAAAAAAAGAATGGGCTGGAGAGTCAGACTGATAATCACTTCAGTTCTTTCCCACCACCAGGGAGAGGAGGACAAGGGGAGGGGAGAGGTGGGGAGGAGGGAGGAGGGAAAGGGAAGACTGTGACAGATGTAGACATTTAAGCAGTCAGTAATTTCCTGGCTCATTGAGGAACAATGAGGAAATGCTCTATTGGTGGCCTAGTTCTGTACTGAGGCTTTGGGAGGTGTTCCCGGAAACAGCCTAGGTTCTGTTTGGTTCACCTTCCCAATGAATCTGGCACAGTATTGCATATCTAGAATGATGTTCCCTGTGCTAATCAGGTGGGGTTTTTTTTTTTCTGAAAATGAGCCCCAACATAATACATCTGCTATCATATTTATTTTATTGGTTGGAAGACAGTGGTGGAAGGAAGATAATTACTGTGTGCTCTTTTGTCCATTTTGTGTTCTGTGCCAATGTATATATTACCTATCCTGATGATGATGATGATGATGATGATGATGATGATGATGATGATGATAAAATCAAGTCCACCAAACATTTGTGAGTGATGCAATTTTTTTAAAATCCTCACCTGAGGATATTTTCTCATTGATTTTTAGAGAGAGTGGAAGAGAGAGGGAAAGACAGAGAGAAATATTGATGTGAAAGAAACACATCGATTGGTTGCCTCCTGAACACACTCCAGCCAGGGAACCTGCAACCTAGGTATGAGCCCTTGTTCTGCATTTAGGATTCAGAACACAGCAAATATGCCTCCATGAAGAAGTACACATTCTAAAAGGCAAACAAAAATATTTAAAAATCATTTTATATTCTTAGAGAGTTTTTCCTTTGAACGTGGATGGGAGGCAATTTAATAGATTTTCAGTATTCCGTTATGAATGTGTCCCTCATCTTTTTTGCCATTCCCAGTCTTGAACCTCTATGTTGTTAATCCTTGACCAGAACTGAACCCGGGACCCTTGGCCCACAGTCAATGCTCTATACACTGAGCCAAACCATCTAGGGCTGCAAATTTTATTGTAGATTTTGTAGGGAGATGGATTAGACTAGTGTGCATATCTAGTGGGGAAACTTTAAAAAAAAATTCTTCGTAGAGACTTTCTTCTCCCAACGTTCTTCTCAGCTGTCATTTCCCAAATTTCCCGATTCTTTCCCCCACAGGTTTCTCTTACTTTCTGAATCCCTCACTTTCTTCTCTCCCCATGGCATTTTAGTAAACTTCTTGTAATAGCTAAGTACTTCAGAATAAACCAACTCAAAGAGAGATGTTTTCTTGTAAAAGTAAAGAAAACCACACAGGTGCACACTGTTCTTGAGTAGTTATTGTTTTGCAATAAAAGGTTTCGAATTCTAAGCAGTAGTTGGATTGCAAACCACTTTTTTGCTTTGATAGCTGGCTCTCTGGTAGACTATGTCAATAGGGGATGCTAGGAGCCTGGAGGTTGGAGGAGGAAGGACTTGTTTCCTGCTTGCCTTTTTTAAAAAAAAATATTTTTTTTTATTGATTTCAGAGAGGAAGGGAGAGAGATAGAAACATCCATGATGAGAGAGGATCATTGATTGGCTGTCTCCTGCACAGCCCCTACTGGGTACTGAGCCTGCAACCTGGGCATGTGCCCTTGACCAGAATTGAACCCAGGACCTTTCAGTTTGCAGGCCTACACTCTATCCACTGAGCCAAACCAGCAAGGGCTCTTGTTTGCCTTCTGATTCTGAGTGTCATCCCAGCAATGCTTCTTAACAGCAGTTCATTCGTTTAGTAGCAGCCCAGACCACTTTGAAGCTTTTCTAATACATGTAAAAACAGCTTCATTGCATGTCCCCTCATAGACACCAGCACCTCCTGGCTGATGCCCCCCTCCCCCAAAACTATTGCTCATCTGGTTCACTATTGCATTTCCAGAATCTAAAACAACGTTTAGCTATAGAAGGTGCCTAATAAATATTTTATGAATGAATAAATTCAAACAGACCAGAAATATAGTGGATTTCAAATGTCAAAAGTAATTCTCTCCTCATCCCCTCCCCCCCAAGTCCACTATCTCAGGGACTTTGCATTATTCTTACCAAAGTAGGCATTAATTGTTCCATTTTTAAATGAGAAAACTGGGGATCAAAGGCTTTAGTAGATCATACAACTTAACCACAACTTAATCGGGGTTCAAACTCTGCATTACATCTGAATCCTAAATCTGAGCTCTTTTCCTGCTGCCCTACACACACTGTGATATTTAAGGACTAGTGGGAGAGTCATTGACAAAGTATAAATATTCCAATGTTACACACGTACACAGAGTGTATAACTCAGGAGCAAACATTTATTAAGTGTGGTATTATTATAATTTCCATATACCTAGTGAAAACATGGACATTGGTATTAAAAGATGCTTTATAAACTTTGTGAGAATGACCAGCAGCATACATTCTGCGGTCAGGACACATAGATTCTATTTCTTGCTCTGAGGCTAATTAGCTCTATGACTTGGGTGGGTCCCAGGACCTCCCTGTATATCACTTTTCTCCCCTGCAAGGTGGGGCACTCAGACTCTGACTTCTGATGCACAAACCATTGAGCCTTGTAATTTGGCAATGCTATATCCTATATAATAAAAGGGTGGTATTCAAATTGTCTCCTCGACCAGGAGTTCGTCTGGGAGTTCGACCAGGGGCCGGGGCCGGGGGGAAGGGAAGGAGTACCTGGCCAGCAGCCGGCAGTCGCTAGGGACCCTACCAGTGCATGCATTTTGTGCACTGGGCCTCTCGTATGATATAAAAGTGAGCTAGCTTATCCCATGCAGACAATGGGAACCATTCAAATATAATTCAGGTAATAAATAAATGAAAACTTAGACTCACTATTCTTCCATTAAAACGTTTACATTGACACACATGAAAATCTAGTCTTACAATTTATGATTTTTGCTCTAAAAGGACTTTGCAAAAACATTAGTAATGTAACATTATTTTCTTTTTAAAGTTAGCTTGAGGCTACAACTATTTCTTAAGGTTTGTTTTGTTTAGAAACTGTTTTTCTTCGAATTGAAACTTAAGTAGAGGATTCTGCTTTCTGTTAGTGGCATAATGGTGGAATTTATTGAGAGGTTTATCCAATTAGGTGAATGAAGTAAGGCTTCCTATATTTATTTGTCCTTGAATTATTTCTAAAAGGAGGCACTAAAATGTTTTGATTAAATTCTCTCCTTTTTGTGACTTTGTATTCAGTTATTATTTGGGGGGTACATCGGAGAGATTTGAAAGAAATGAATCAATCAATTAAATAGAATAGTTGCATTACAAATTAAATTCGATGAAATCTTTGTCCACTAGTTGAGCATGCCGAGGGCCTTTGACATTCTCATCGATTTAGAGATCCCTGAAACCTGTGACTACTGTAGTTTGCTGGCAATAAAGATGATGCCTCCTTTCCCCCAGGGGTGCCACTTCTCTCCCACCTCCAAGGGAGACAGTGAAAGAGGGAAGGGCAAAATGTCCGTGGAAAGGGCCTGGGCTGGGACTTGGCAGTCCCGAGTTCTAATTCTCCCTTGGCCAAGGCTTTGCTGTTACTCTGGGCAAGTGACCCCCTTTCTCTGGGCCTCGCCTGTAAAAGGAAGATTGGAGTGAAATATCCCTGAGACCCTTTTTGGATTTACCAGTCTATGACTTTAGAGCCGAATTTTGAAGGCATTCATGGTCCAGAGGAGACTGGTTATAGAAACTGTTTCAGTAAAGGGCTGTTGTGAGTAAAGAATTCTAGAAACTGAAAGGCTGAGAGTGCCCCACGAGGGAATCCTCCCAGTGGCTGTGCTCAGATCCCTGGCAGACAGGCCCACTGCAGTTATCTTTAGTTAGTGTGGTGTTCCAGACAGTCAAAGCTGCTGAGGGGATTCCAAGGAGGCCCAACTAGGTGTTCCGGCTGCCTGACTAATCGGCTTAGTGCAGCTTGTCTTGGGAGTAGCCAAACAAGAACCAGTTCTCCCAGGAGAAGTACTATTTGCTCGAGCAGTTACATTAATAACCCAAGGCCTCCTGGGACAGAGACTGATAGGAGAAAAAGTTATTTATTCTCCCTTCACAATCCCAAATATCACATTCTTCTAGGTCAAAGCTGTATCTTTCTTTTCCACCTGACTTCACTGCAGATCATTTCTATTTTAGTAACCTCCAAGAATCCTATCTACCAGGGAGAGAGAGAGGTTAAAAGGACTATATAAAAAAATTCCTTAGGTTACATGTTTTCAATTTACATTTTTATGTGGGTGCTGATGAAGTAAAACCAAGTGACTAGACAATGGTCCCATTCATTTCAGACTTTTAATCTATTTGCTGTAATATAGTCACACTGAGGAGTCCTGGGCCTACAGAGACAATCTGGCCTGGGGTACGCTGGTTACTGGCTCTCTGAAAACAAGGGTCCAAGTGTGTAGTATTTGCTGGTTTCTGTGGGATAAACACTCTCTCGCTGTGGTCAATTTCAAAGTATCAGTGTGATGTTACTGGAATGTGAAGTCGGGAAGAGATATAGCAAAATAGTGGCATAAGAGGCCGGCTAATGGACTGTTGGTATTGGATTGATGTCAAGCATCTTAGAGAACTCTTACTGTTTCAAAAAGATTCACCCTCCATTAGACTGTAGGTAGTATAAGCACAGTGCAGTGGCCATATGAATGAAATCACTGATTCGAGGCTTTCTGAACTAGCTGCACAAAACTTCTCTAACTTTGCGTTACCTAGTTACTATTGCATTACGATTAGATTAGTCTTGCTATGACTGTCAATCAAGATGTCCTGCCCTAGCTAAGGGGTGGCCACGTGGCCCAGCCCAAGCCAATGAGACTCCTTCTCTATGAATATTGAACAGAATGACTGAAGCTGGAAAAGAGGGCACAGTAACATGGCTGCTGCCTTTCTCGCTGGAGCTCTGCCACAGGGAATTTGAAAGATCTGAGAAGCTGATGTGAAATCTGTGAGATATCCCTGGTTAAATCCTACACCAGGAGAGAGAGATAGGTAGACAGCACCTCGGGCAGAAGATGGCTGGGTGCACCAATGGGGAATATTGATCTATGCTTCTTTCCATCCCTCACCTGCCCTGGGTATGTCACTGCCCCCACTGCCACTGTTTTTGGAGGGAAAAACCCCAGCTAACCCAGGCCTGGCTGCAGACAACAGAGAGACATTGGGGCACTCCTGGGACCCTACGAAGATTCCAGAAATTACATAAAAAAATGACAATACGGAAAGACAGATCATCCAGTCCTTGTGTGTCCTTCTTTCTACTCCTCCCATCATATCTCAAGCCCTATTAGATGGTTACAACCAAGGGAAACAAAGATGGTTCTTAGAAACCAGACCTCCCAGGCAGGAGTATAAGAAGGATAAACCTAAATTAACATCCTAAGTATTCTCTCTCTCTCCACCCCACCCCTACCTCTACTCCCTCAAGTCACCAACACACACATTTTCTCTCGCTTTCTCTCCCTAAACTCAACAAAATCCAGGGCCTGAGCTAAAGACCCTCCACTGAGGTTCGCATTACCAGCCAAGGCACCCAATCTTCAAAGAGTTATGACTCAAAGGGGAAAATAAAAACAGAGAAACATAACTGTAATAAAAGAAAACAGATGAAACAGTAGATGCCAAATGAATTTGCAATTGTGAACTAGGGAGAAAATAAAACATTAAAACAACATCATGCTCTCCTTCAAGCACATAAAGGAGAACTTGATAATGTAAAGCAAATAGTCCTAAATGATACTGATTGGAGACATGACGCTGGGTATTAAAACACAGAATCAGTAGGTGGGGTGAAGAGCCAAATGGACCAGTCTTTCTGGAGAAGAGTGAAATGAAGACTTTGTTCCTTTGGCCCAGCAGTCCCATTCCAGGCTGTGTTGTTGATCAGTTTTCCCCCAATACACCTGGCAATAAATTCACCCAGGGCACCTATGAAACGTAATGATTGCAGGGCCCCCTTCAGAGTTGCTGAATCAAAATCTCCAGGGGAAGGGCCCGAGAATCTGCATGTCAATAAGGAACATTCTTCCCATTTCCCCACAAAGAGATTCTTGCAACCAGGTAAGACTTCTGTCCTAGAAAAATTTCTCACCCAGGTCAACAGAGGACATATCTAAGACTTGCTTATCACAGTGAGCTGTGTATTGGGGAACTGGAGACCAAGCAAGACGGCCATGGGCAAGGAAATGGATTTTTAAATATGGTAGATAATTCTATAAAACAACATGCAGCGTAGAGCCATTGAACTAAGTGTACACACAGCAGCATGGAGAGGACTTTAGAGACATTTTTATTGAGCAAAATGTAAGATAAATATCAGAATAATAGTTACAGTACAAACCTACTATGTAAATTTAAAACACACACACACACACACAGGAGATGAAAGGAAAGGAGAAGAAAGGAGAGGATTGGAGAGGAGAGGAGAGGGAGGAGAGGAGAGGAGAGGAGAGGAGAGGAGAGGAGAGGAGAGGAGAGGAGAGGAGAGGAAAGAGGGGAGAGGAGGGGAGGGATCTCTCCTTTAAGCCCCTAGAGTTGTGAGCTGGCTGCATGATGGGAAAGATTCATTTGGCCTGGGCTAGAGACAGGCCGAAGGGGCTGCACCCTGATGAAGGTGAGCAGCTCTGGGGCTCCCTTTCCTCCAAGCTGAGTCCAAGTCTCAGCCACCTGAGCAGCCCAATGTACTGCGGCAAACACAAGGATAAAAAGGGGAATATGCTCCCTCCTGAGAGCTAGATCAGAGTGCCTCTAATGCCCCTAAATTGTGTCTGGCAATGCTCATATTTGCCAGTAACAGAATCCAACTCCAATAACTTAGAAGGAAGAACATTATTAGAAGGCTATTTGGGAGCTGCCACTCATGTGACAAGGCTGGAGGAGCAGGATTATAATACAGCAGCAACTCTCCTTCACTCTGTTCACGATGCTTCTAGTCCACCCTTCCCTCTTGTCCTCTCGATGCTCTGGGTGAAGTCAGACAGTGGTTCACTGGGCCTCCTCACTGCATGGGACACGTACCACACTCTGGATGGTCCCAGGGATGCCCTTCTTGACTTGAGATGAAGAAAGAAGCATCCCCATCATACTCCCTCAGTGTGGATGGGAAAGGAACTAGGGAGTACCTCTCTCCAAATATATTTTCTTAAAAACTTTTTCTCTTAACGTCAGCTCTTTTATATATTTGACTTGGCTAAACTAGTCAAAAGTTGTATAAACTATTTTTCATCCTACTTTGTTAAGCCCTCTGGGGTGGCCTGTCTTACAACTTACTTTGGTATTTAATATCTACTGTCTTCATGCCTTAGCCAAAGCTTGGAAAGAGACCCATTTTTTATATCTTGTATATGTGAAGAGCACTTTATAAAACTCTTTAATAAGTGTTAGCTATTATTACGTAAAACAAGACATGTGGGTAGTTTAGGATTCATAAATGGAACAAAACCAAAAAAATCACTCATGTTGCCCTTCTCCAACAAATAGCCTTGGATAATAAATTTTATGTTTTCCATGTAAAAGAGATTTTGCTTTATTTGGGATAAATTAACTACAGTTAAACTTAAGCAGAGCAATGGACTCATAACCTCTTATTACTAGTCGTGTGGCAGCAACTGTGGCTGATAGATTCACAAGAGAGCTCATAAGCAATGACATCTCCATAGAAATGTTTTCCAAATATTATTCTTCATTTAAAGGAACCAGGACTTCTTAGATAAAAGGGCTGGTTCTAGGGCCAGGGCCATAAATATATGATGAGCTTGAAACATTTTATTGCACAAGAAAGTAGGGAAATGCTTAAAATATGACAGGAACATGTCAAAAGGACACAAGAACTGGCTTGAAGGGACTCCCGCGGGCAAATCTGTGTCAATCTGAGCATTAAAAATATTTGATAGTAATGAATTACAATCCCTTGAATAAAATAGGAAGCCATTAGTCCATACTAATAGAAACAAACAAATAAATGCAAATTGATAGTCATTTCGGAAAACAGTATGAAGGTTCCTCAAAAAATTAAAATAGAATTAGCATGTGGTCCAGCAATCTCACTCTTGGATCTCTTTCCAAAGAAAATGAAATCACTATCTCAAAGAAATGTCTGAGAATGTCCTTTTTGGGGGAGAGGTACACATTTAGGTATGTAGAAGCGATGGAGCACCTTGTTTGAAGCTTGTACTCAATGGTTCAAAATAGACTAAAAATTAAAAACTGAAAAAGAGGAGGAAGGGAGGGAAAAGAGCAGGATAGGAGTAAATAGGGAGAGAAACAAGGGCAAAAAAGTTAAAACCGGGTGAAGTGGGTGTGGGAATTATTAAACTGTTTTTGCAACTTTTCTATATGCTTGGAATTATTTACAAATAAATTAATAAAACTATTTCACCATCTAGCTAATCTCTTAACAATTCTAGAGTCACAGTGATCCTTTGATTATAGATTTTAAATATTATTTAAGTTTCTATTTCTTATCTTAATACTAGAGGCCTGGTGCATGAATTCGTGCATGGGTGGGGTCCAGCCAGCCCACTCTGATTGGGGGCCAGGACGGCTGGGGGAGGGGCTGTGGAAGGTTGGCCAGCCAGCCCCACTCCTGATCAGGGTTGTGGGGGTCAATCAGGGGCCAGGCCAACCGGGAGGAGGGGCCGAGGGAGATTGGCTGGCCCCGCCCCCATCAGGCCAGTTGGCCTGCCACAGTGTGCATCATAGCTACTGGTTGTTCTGGTAGTTCGGGTTGCTTGGCTTTTATATGTATAGATCATTTGTTTTGTGATCAAGTCTGAAAGTTAGTAGTCCATTCTTGTCTTATTTCCACTACAACATATGTTAATACCTACTCAGAATCTCTGAAATGTTAGGTAAAAATGAAGATTCTGAGGTTCTCCAGTTCTATGAAGTAAAAAACTGGAACAAGGACTATGAGTCTACATCGTTACCAAGCTTCCTCCAGTGATTCTTATTTGCACTAAAATTTTAAGAGAAATGCCTTCAAGACACACAAAATTATATCATGAAGTCCTGATTTTAATCTAATTATTTTTCAATGGTCTGGAGTACATATTTAAACATATTTTTGGGTCCTTGCATACCTGAGAATTTCTGTTTACACTACACATGACAGAAAGCTTGGTTAAGAAAGCCATAGGTATTGTCAATTTACTTCTGGAATTTAATATCTGAAAAAAATTTGAGGAAGGCCTAAGTTTTGTTCTGTTTTTAGAGTTCTAGTATTAATTTTCTGCTTGGATGCTTCTATAATCTTTTATCATTTAAAGTTTTAAAAAATTATCAACATGTGCCATTGATCTGGCCTGTTGTACTACTAAGAATATATAACACAAATATACTATAATACTAAGAATGTTTTCAGCATAGGATAATTTCCTTCCATTGCATCTTTGACTATGCCAGATCCCATCAAGCCTCCTCACCTGTATTCCTACTGTCCTGCATGTCTCCTGAAATGTATTCTTGCCTCCTTTGCCTGCAAAATCCCTCCTCATTATTTCCATCATGGCTTAATAAAACATTCAAATTTATAATGATATTGTTTAAAAGCAAAGTAGATGTTTATAATTTTAGCAAATGATGTTTTTCTGTGCTTTTTAAATTGTGAAACATATCATACATAAAAGACTTAAAAATAATAATAATACAAACACTTTTGTTGCTGTTGTTTTCTCTCCTATTCTCCTAATCTTTGTGGGTGTAGGTTTTTGAAACAAAACACTTCCCATCTTTATGTTTGTTCAAGAGGGAGGAAAATTAAATGCATATGTTCAACCTACCACTTTAACCTGGAAGTTCAAAAGTGTCTACTCATTCTGTAAGATCCAGTTCTTCTGTGAAGCATTTTTCTGAAACATTTTCTTTTAGCAGAATTTATCCTGTTCTTCACTGCATTGAAAGGTTTTTAATGTAGTACACAACAAATTTGATCCTAATTCATTTGTTTTCATATGTCTCTTTCCCCAGAAAGAATATTAATCCTAAAATGCCAGGATCAAGTTTTATCAACAGCACCTATCACAATTAACAGTAAGCCCTCAATAAATGTTTGTTATCATCAGGAATATATTATTAGGTTCCAAAAAGAGTAGTGATAAAACTTTTCAAAAATTTACCATTTATTAACATACAATTTCTTACCAATTAAAAACAATTTTAATTTCTCCTCCCCAGCTTCCCTTCCCCCCACTGCCTTCCCAAACTGAAACTGAAAACCTGTTAGCATCTCCACAGCACAGAAGCCTACTTATACATCAGCCAGAGCAATTTTTGGATTTATCACCCTCTGGTGGTATTTCAAGAAACTAGTCAGTCATCATTAAAGAGAGGCTACCTGCTGCTACTGCTATTAAAATCTCAATGGAATGCATCTATTTAAAAATTTTTCTCAATTGAATATGCATGACTTTTGTAATCAGAGAAAAGCTATAATTTTCAAAATAATTTGATGAGTTTCTGATACAATATAAGGACATTAGGAAACTGAACAAAAGTACAAATATAAATTATGTGTTTATAGAAAACAATCTATTTCTTTTTTTAAAATGCGTTTATTGACTTTTAGAGAGGGAGGAAGGGAGAGGGATAAGAGAGATAGAAACATTGATGAGCTAGGAACATCATCGATGGCTGCCCCCTGCAGGTCTGTGCTTGTCAGCAAGGCTACACATCCTTATGCTGTGGGTAGAGAAGAGGACCCTGTTTGTTTTGTGTTCTAGATGAGATAGGGCATAATTTGTAAACCAGATCATGAAAATGTTTCTAAGCAATTGCATAATATTAGACAAGAAAAGAACCTATTAGAATAAGGAATTATTTAACTGACAAATTATATATATATACACTAGAGGCCTGGTGCATGAATTCGTGCACAGGTGGGGCCCAGCCAGCCTGCCCCGATGGGGGCCGATCAGGCTGGGCCGGTGACGGGGAGGAGCCACGGGTGGTTGGCCGGCCGGCCCCATCCTTGATCAAGTGCACTAGCTGAAAAGGATCTGGGGGTTGTCTCCACTGGGGAAGGGATGAGTGTGCATTATGTGCAGGAATAAGGGTGTGCATGAACATGTGTTTACCAGGATTGTGGCAGAGACTGTTAGTTGTCAGAATATTTGATCTTCCCTTTTTCAACAATAATAGACTTTCAACTGTTAACAGTTAACTGTTTACAGAACCAGGCAACATTTCCCCCATCCTCTTTTGCAACTAGTGTGTGGTTATGTGACCAAGTTCCAAGAGATGGAATAGAAGCATAAATAATGTGCATAATTCTGGGTGTGACCGTAAAAGGAGATGCACATTTTCCCTTTCAGTTTCTTCCTCTCTCCACTGGCTGGACTGCACACAGAATGCCAAACTGTCTGCAGCAAGATAGAAGAACCCAGGGCCGTTGGACGTCTTTGCCTTACAGAGCCAAGCTTTAACTTCTAAGAGAAATAAACTTCTATGTCATTTAAACCACTGACATTTAAGGTCTTTTTCTTACACAGCTCAATCTTTATTCTAAAAAAAAAAATGCCAAGGAAAACGGCAGATCTCATAAAGGGCAGAAGCCAGTAAAATCTGGAGATTTGGGGGAAACATTCTGGAGAAGTAGAGTTTAATCTCTAATCTAAAGAATCACAGAAATTAGCCTGGAAAAGCTCCAACATGAGAACTAGCATAGGATATTGAGGTACTGATGGAAGTTAATATGGAAGGAGATGGAAGGTATCTCATGCTGAACCTGGAGAGATAAGCACAACCCAGATCATTTTGAGCACTGCAGGCATCTTGGCTAAGGAAGGTGAAGAAGATGAAATGTCAAAAGTGAATTCCATATTTCTGGCCCGATCAACTATACAGATTGTAGAATCATTTGCTGAGAAAAGAAACAACAGAGAAATTGTAGGTTTTGGTGGAAAGATGAATTTACTTTTGGATATGTTAAATTTGAGATGTTTGTAAGTAGGCAATGAGATATGTGGATCTGGTGGTCAGAATTAAGATCTTGGGTGGAAATATAAATTTTGGAGCCATTGGCAAATGAATGGTAAGTAAAGCTACAAGAATGGATAAGAGCACCTAAGGGTGAAAGTTTATACTGAGGAAAGAATATAATAACAAGTATCACATGATCTTACTCATATGTGGAATCTAATGAACAAAATAAACTGTTGAACAAAACAGATCCAGAGACACAGAAGCATGGAACAGACTGTCGAATCTCAGAGGGAAGGTGGGAGTAGGTGGGTGGGAAGAGATCAGCCAAAGAACTTGTATGCCTATATGCATAACCCATGGACACAGACTTTAGGGTGGTAAAGGCCTGGGGCAGCGGGTGGGGTCGGCTAGAGGGGTCAATGGGGGGGAAAAAGGGGGACATATGGAATACTTTCAACAATAAAGATGAAAAAAACTACCAAAAAAATACAATGGAAAAGAAGAGGGTCTAATATCCAACTCTGAAAGAATTCCTACACTATACAATTGAATATAAGAGAGGGAACTGACCAGGGAGATTAAGAAGAAATGGCCCGAGAGAAATAAAGGAAGCCAGGCAAGTGTGTTGTCATGGAGACCAAAGTAAGACAGTGTGTCAGTGAGTAAAGAAGGCCCAACAATGTTGGGTGTTCATCCAGGATGAGCTCTGACAAGAGCCAGCAGGGCTTAACCACATGGAGATAAATGGGGACTTCAATGGGGGCAGTAAAGGCCCTGGACTGTGGGCATGGAATCCAAATTAGGGTAGGTTATATAGTGAATGATGATGTGAGAAAAGAGACACTTTTTTCAAGAGGTTTATCTCCAAAGAAGGGCAGGGAGAGATAGAGATAGAGATAGAGATAGAGATAGAGATAGAGATAGAGATAGAGATAGAGCAGTAGCTGTAGGGTTTCTGAGATTGAGAGAAGTGCTTGGTTTGGTTTGTCTTTTTAAGTTGGAAATTTTTGAGTTAAACCCGTTTAAATAGAGAAGGAAAAGGTCCTTTTGCAAGGAAATGATTTATGTAATATACAGAAGAAATAGTGGATAATACAAAATTCAACTGCATTTAAAGAGAACAACCAATTGTAAACATTCTCTTTTAGGTTTGTGCCATGCCTGAAACATTTAGGGAGGCTTTCCCCTTTAGCTGTTTAACTGGGCACATATCTTCTTAGGCAGAAGGCACTAACATCATTGGGATTTCTCCCTTGTTGGGGTAAACAACTGACACACTATAGCATGGTATTAAATGCATATTGACTTACAATATTTTCAACTTAATAAGTTTATCAGGACCTAACCCCATCTTCAGTCAAGGAGCATCTGTATGGGACACTGTGTTACTTTTTGAACATTCCAGGCATGTTCTCAGCTTAGGGACGTTTTCACTTGGTGCCTGCTCTGCCTGAAATTCTCTCCCCCCAGATATCCTCACAGTTTGCTCCTTTTTTAGGTCTTTGTTCAAACAGCACATCATTAGGGAGACCTCCCATAATCACTCTATTTAAAATTGCAACCCTCCCCTTACCTGCTTAATATTTCCCCATATTGTAAACACTAATTTCTTTTATTGTCTGTAATCTGCTTCTTGAATGTGAAATCCACCAGGGCAAAGTTTTTGTCATTTTGTTCAATGATCATTCCTGGCACATAAAAGGTGCTCAATAAATATTTGTTGAATGAATGGTTATTGTATCTTAGCATCCCCACAGATATAGGCAGCAGTACTAAGGTATGAGCCCATCATTTGCAGTATAGATAAATGATCAATCCTTGATAGTGAATCTTCTTAACAGTTGAGTCACATGTATCAAATAAAAAAGTTCAAGTGAAACAGTTTATACCTAGTGCTTATTAATGTGGATCCTGATAATGTTCATTGGGTCATTTTTTTTCTTCTTCAAGAGAAAAGGTATCTTTAGAGAAATGAGATGAACAATCCTCTGCAGTTGTGTGTCAAGACTGAAAGTCATTATCTGAAGAGAAAATGAATAAATCCTGGTAAAAAGAGAGTATTAGTTCAGGAGCTGTACCTTAGAAGTCTTTTATAATTTCTGAGTCTATAAACCTTAGTTTATAAACAAAAAGGTAAGTCTGTAGTTTTAAGGGGAAAAATACAGTCCACTTAGGAAGACACAGGTGATATCAGAAGTAAAATAACTGTGGTAGATTTCTAGTTGTATCCCATTCTCTCTTAGGGAATTATATGTCCTCACCCATTACCATGTGGCTTGAAGTGAGCCTGTATTCCTTATAACAATGCTGAATAGCAAACCATCCCAGTGGCTATAATAAGCATCTATTTTTCTTCCTCAGAGGCATGCAAGTCTGCTGAGGTGGCTCTACTTCAGGAGGCGGCTTTCCTGGGCTTGTCGGAAAAAGTCTGTCTCACCCTGCTGAGTATAGAATTCTAAGTTGACAGTTTTGTTTTGCACTTTAGAGTTGTCATTTCATTTTCTTTTGACTTGCGTATTTTCTAATGAGGAGTTATGAAATTTCTTATTATCAGTTCTCTGTATATAATGTACCTTTTTAAGATATTCTCTTATCACTGTTTTTCACCAGTGTGATTATGATTTATCCTATTGTTTCCTTTATAGTTATTCTACTTGGATTTCTTTGACCTTCTTGGATCTATAGTTTATATGCTTCATTCAATTTGGAACACCTTTTTCCATTACTTCAAATATTTTTTTCTTCACCCTCATCCCCTTTCCGGGTCTGCAATTAGCCTCTTGTATATTGTCCCATACGTCACTGAGGCTTGGTCTTTTTTTAATTTTTTTTTCAGTCTATTTTGTCTCTGTGCTATATTTTGGATTGTTTTATTGCTGGGCCTGCAAATGCATTATTATTATCATTATTATTTTTTGCAGTGCCTGATGTGCTAATGCTCCCACCCAGAGAGTCATGAAATTTCAGGTATTTTTCATCTCCAGAAATTCAACTTGTTTTGTCTTTTTAAAAACACACACAACAACACACACACAAAATTCTTGTTTCTCTCCTGCCATCTTTTCCTTTAAATACTTGAGCATATTGAGTGCATTTATAATAGGTGTTTAAAGTCCTTGCCTATTAATGTCATCATTTTTGTCCTTTTGGGATGGCTCCATCGCCTGTGTGATATATTTTCTTATTCCTTGGCATGTCTATTAAAGTTTTGACTGGATACCTGGTACATTGAATTGAATGTTCTTGAGTCCTAGGTTTTGTCCCAGCCTTTTGGAGGGAATTAGACATATTCAACTCCGGCTGCAGGGAACTCATGATCCCTCGTCCTGTGTGAGCTCTGAGAAGTGTATGGCTTCCTGCTCCCCCAAAATTGTTCTTTCCGGGCCTTGTGGAGTTTCCCGTGACCTAGTCACTGATTTTTATTCTAATAAAGATTCCGGGGTATTTCCACGTAGATTTCTGAAACTCGTTCTCCATGAACTCCAACTCATCAATTCCAACCAGTTGGCCTACAAACCCCCTAACTCACCGGTCTTCTCAGTTTCCCTCAGCCTCTGAGTTCCTCTTCCCTGCCCCTCACACTGGAAATTACCTCCAGAGGGTGACGAGGGGGTCACCTTGTTTCTTTTCTGTCAGGTACAACAGTCCAGACTGCTTGCTGCCTGTTGTCTGAAAACAGTTGTTTCATACATTATGTTCAGTTTTTTTTTAGTTTTTTTTTTTTTTTTTAGTAAGTCCAGACCCATTTCTTCTTGTCCTGAAGAAGACGTCTTATTTTGTTTGCTATGGTTAAATTTCACCTCTCCTTCTCGGAAAACGTTATTGGGGGTCATTTTCTCTGTGGTGTCCTCTGACGGGGGTCTAGTCCCCGGAGTAACTTCAATAGGAGCCCGCCTCCGCGTAGGGGCGGGAAAGCCTCCCCCCCCCCCCCCCCCCCCCAGGAACCCGCCGCCGCGAGCGCCTCCTTCCGCCTTCCTCCCGCCCGCGTCGGCCCGGACGCTGGGGTTCCGTGATCGCCGGCTCACTGCGCCTGCGCGGCGTGTAGACGCCGCACGCTCCCGGAAGTGGGAGGTGTCTGCTCGAGTTTGTGTGGCCGCCGCCGCGGGAACAGCAGCCGGTAGTTTTTCCACGTAGAGAGGCGAGGTCTTCGAGTCTGGCGGCGTGAGAGTGAGCGAGTGTCGGTCTCCACAGCCCTCTTCTTACGTGACACCCGGCATGGAGCCTGATCAGCGCCTACAGCCTGGCGGCAAGGCCGTGGCTCCCGCGCGGCAGGAGTCGCCGCGGTCCGAGTCCGGGGAGGAGCCGCAGCTCCGGCATCCCGAGGTGAGCAGCCCGCCGCCCCGGACGCCCGCGCGCCCCTTTCTTCCTGGGTGTTCCGCGGGGTCCGCAGCCTGCGCGCCCTCTGGCCGCAGCTCGGACGCCTTTTCTGTCCCAGCTCGGGGGGGGGGGGGCTTTCCTCGGGGTGGTTGTCCTAGAGCTCTCGCTGGCCCGAATTGCCTCCTGGGTGGGAGAGAACAGGCCAGGAGGGAAGCACGTGACCCGGGCCTTGAGAAGTTGGGTGGGAATTCCCACCTGAAGGTGCAGTGCACACTGTTGCTGTAGTCGTTCTCCCCAGCCGTATCGGTAATTGGCAGGCTGTGTGCTTTTCTAAAATTCACACTGTGTGTATGTCACTGGGGACCTTTAGGCCCATCTCCTCCTTCCTTCCAGCCTTTGGTGTCTGCTAGACATTTCTGTCCATTTATCACTATCTCACGTAGACATACGCGTGACTAATTTTCTTCATGACTGCGACGGTTCACTGGTAGTTACAGTGGCACAATATTGTAAAAACGGACTTAGGAGCTTCGTTATTCATCTTCTTGAATGAATCTAGTTACTTTGACCAGCGCTGCGGAATGTAAAATGATCTAATACTAAAATTCGTCATTTTCTGTTACCAGCAAATTCATGTTGAGTGCCTCCTGGAGTGAATGCTCTACTGGCAAGAGGCTTCCTGGCTAGTGCTGCCTCCATCCCGCAGCTAATTCTGCAAGTAGCAGCCGGAATGATCTTTTTAAATAACCCATCGGACCGGGTTGCTCCCCTCCTTCGTCTTCAGTTTGTGGCCCCGCAGGCGTGGTTCCTGTGTCCATAGTAACTGCTTCCGCACGCTGTTCTGACCTTTTGCTCCCAGGCGCCTGGCCGCCTGGCCTTTAAGGGTTGCCTATGCCCCGCATGCTCTTCCTGGGGGTTTTGCACAGTTACCTCGCTCTCCTTTACCTGTTACTTTGGAGAAGGTCTTCCAGGGGCCTTCTCTCTAGAGACCCATTCTTCTTTCAGCTCATTTCCCTCTTCAGTCTGTGGCACTGCCAACAACTTCATCCTGTAAGTCAGTTTAAGAAGAATTTTTAAAGTTTATTTTAGTAAGAAGTAGAATTGAATATGCTTCATGATATTTCCGTCTTGAAACTTGGAGCTATGGTGACGTAAGGCCTGGGCTTGTGTTCCAGATTGGTTTCAGTGACTGTCATACTTGTTAAAGATCTATTGTTGGATACTCTTAATATGATGATGTGGGTTTTGGTTTTTTTTTATTCTCAAGCAGAGTTTTTTTTTGTTGTTGTTGGAAGTTAGCTAAGTAAATTTCCATTACTCCTAATATCAATTGTATTTGTAAACGAGTGTTGCATTTTTATATTTTTAACAAGTAGGTTTAAATTCCATCAGAACTCTTCTTTGAAAGAGTAGTAGTCCAGTTAAATTCACTATTTTAAGGTGTTTTTTTTTTTTTTTTTTAATATATTCCACTGATTTTTTACAGAGAGGAAGGGAGAGAGATAGAGAGCTAGAAACATCGATGATAGAGAAACATCGATCAGCTGCCCCCTGCACATCTCCCACCGGGGATGTGCCCGCAACCCAGGCACACTCCCTTGACCGGAATCGAACCCGGGACCCCTCAGTCCGCAGGCCGACGCTCTATCCACTGAGCCAAACCAGTCTCAGCTTAAGGTGTTTTTTTAGTGTCTGGATGCAGTTTTGTTTTTAACATATTTTTATTGATTTCAGAAGGAAGGGAGAGGGAGTGAGAGATAGAAACATCAATGAAGAGAGAGAATCATCGATTGGCTGCCTCCTACATGCCCCGCACTGGGGATCTAGCCGGCAACCCAGCATGTGCTCTGACCAGAAATCAAACAGCAAACTCCTGATTCCTAGATCCGACACTCAACCACTGAGCCATGTTGGCCAGGCAAAAAAAAAAATATTTTTAAGAAAAGAAGAAAGGTTTATAACATCATAATATAGTTATCCTGAATAACTGTTACATGTGACTTTTGGAAATTGTCTGCTTGAAGCTGAATACATTTTCTTTTTTGCCTTGGGTACTAGGAAATTTTGAATTAGATTTCTAGTTTATGTTGTTTTTATATTGGGCAATTTCTGTTAGCATTGTGAAATGAAGTCAGGTGAAAAAGTTCTCAGGAAGTCATTGCTTTATACATGCATAATGTTGTAATGAGTCATTTAAAAATTAGTTTTTAAATTTTAGAATATTGTTAGTGAGAAGGTCTGTTCTATAATCTGTGGGAGTAATAGTAAAATTACCACTTATTAATAGCCAAGGTGGGTATGGTAGTAGGAGCCTGATACACATAACCTCATTTGTTCCTTATAATAATCTTGCCTAAATACTATTTACCATTACCAATACCAAATACCATTTGAGACAATTGTTATTATACTTTGTTTTATTGATAAGGAAATGGATAATCAGAGGTTAATTAGTAACTACCTAAGGTCATGCTGCTAGTAAATGGTCAGCTGTGGCTCTGTACTCTCAACATCAGTGCTCTTTTTACTTAGTTTCATTGTTTATAAGGAACTTCTTGACTCAGGAGAGAACAGTCTCAATCGTATTGGAAACACATCTCTTCCTATCCTGCCTTTCTTCCAGTGATTGCAACAGGCATGTTTCATTGAACATGGAGCACAGACTCCATCCTCAGATGTTTGAATCTTTAAGATGCTTGTACTAATTTTAAACTATATCTTTTTCTTTTTTTGGTAGAAAAAGCAACGATGTAGGTATGATGGCCAAGAAACAAAAGGATCTAAGTTCATTACCTCCCATTCAAGTGATTTCAGTGACCCAGTTTACAAAGAGATTGCTATTACAAATGGTTGCATTAATAGAATGAGTAAGGAAGAACTCAGAGCTAAACTTTCAGAATTCAAGCTTGAAACCAGGTAAATAAAATTATAAATATAGTACATGCTCATCCTAGAAAATCTTAAAAACACTGAAAAAAGTTAAAAATAATCTTACCATAAATAGCCGTTATTAAAAATTCAAGTAACAACTGTAATTTATATTCTTGTCTGTACTTGAATCTTTGTGTGCAACTCTTTTTTTTTCTGTCAGTCTTTTAGGTGATTGACTAGGACTGGGGAGTTGAAGTCTGAATATTTTGACAGCCTACCAGTAGTGTATAGGAATATCTATCTTAATATACCAAGTATGTTTTAAGTTCTTTCAGTTGCTCATTTGGTCACTGGATAATATTTTATAATGAGATTGAATAATTTCTTTTGTCCATATGTATTACTAGAGGCACTACATGAAATTAGTGCACAGGTAGGGTCCCTAGGCCTGACCAGGTATCAGGGCCAATCAGGGCCCTCTGGCTGCTGGCTGGGGCTTTCCTTCCCTGGCTACCGGCTAGGACCTTCCTTTGTTCTGCGCCGCCCCCTGGTGGTCAGCGCACGTCATAGTGAGTGATCGAACTCCCAGTCTCCCTATCGAACTTCCGACGGGACACTTTGCATATTAGCCTTTTATATAGAGAGAGTAGAAAATTCATGCACTGGAGGAGGGGCGTCCCTCAGCCTGACCTGCCCCTCTCACAGTCCGGGAGCCCTCAGGGGCGGGAGGCGACCTGGTGATCAGGGGAAGGCAACACCCCCATCACACCTCTGCTGCTGCCACTGCCGGCAGCACAAGCCTCAGGCGGTCCTCGTTACCTGCACCTCGGGCCGCCTGGGTGGCTGGGAGGCTGAGGGGACTGGGGGACTCCGGAGGCAGGTGCACGGAGATGAGACTGGGCACCGTCATCTTGTGGCTGGCCTTGCCGCGCACCTGCTGCCTTGGCGGGGCTGAGGAGACTGGGCGCCACCATCTTTGCGGGCGGGGTGGTCAGTTAGCCAATAAATAAATATATTAAGGTATTTCGTTTTAAAACAACTAACTGGTTAATTATCAATATTTTCATGGGCAGGGTTGCTTTTCAGTGGTAGTTTAGAAAGGAAAACAAAAGTTAAAAACATTTTTTTTAGTAGTCACTAATTGCTGATGTGACCAAAATACCTTACTTGTCCCTACACATTAATTAATAAGATCTCATTTTTACTGCCATTATGCATTTGCAAGCAATTTATAGGACTCAACCAATAGGTACTGAGGGAAGTCTGAGCACTGGTTGTTACATTTTTTTGAAGAAATACATACTGTTTGAAGAACGTGGGAAACCACCATTACCAGCCATTGTTACCTATTTAGAATAAGCATTTCCCACCCCCCATTTGTGGAACATGTATTTTAAAAATACCTGTAATAATGAAATCTACTAAATCATATTCTATCCATAGTAAATTAAGAAAGCTACATCTAATTAAGAACTTACTGAGTATCACAGTGTTTTTCTGGACACAGGTCACTCTAGGGCAGTGATGGCGAACCTATGACACACATGTCAGAGGTGACACACGAACTCATTTTTTTGGTTGATTTTTCTTTGTTAAATGGCATTTAAATATATAAAATAAATATCAAAAATATATGTCTTTGTTTTACTATGGTTGCAAATATCAAAAATTTTCTGTATGTGACACGGCACCAGAGTTAAGTTAGGGTTTTTCAAAGTGCTGACACACCGAGCTCAAAAGGTTCGCCATCACTGCTCTAGGGTATCTTTTTTTTTAATGTATTGATTTTGAGAGAGAAATATTGATCTGTTGTTCCACTATAAATAAGTGGAACATAAATAGCATTCATTGGTTAAGTCTTGTATGTGCTCTGACTGGAGATTGAACCGTGACCTAGGTGAATCGGGATGCTGCTCCCAACTGAATTACCCTGCCAGGGCCTAAGGTGCCTTCTGAATTAGTTTTTCTAGTTAATTAACTAACATATATTCAGGTTTATATACTAGGCACATATGTTTTCATATTCATATGGACTTTTTTAGTTGTTTAATGTGCAAAAAACAAAAGAAAGAGATAGTACAATATGTTCAATTTACTTGAATTCTTATACTCTGAAATTTATATTTGGCTAGTAGAATAAGTCAATATTATTTTCAGTTTTTGTGTCATGTATGTCATCTTAATCTTAAAACAATATGGCTATGTAGGTGGTGTATGCTGGCAAGGCTTACGGTTCGAAGTACTAGAATATATTGAAGAAAAAATGCTCTTACATACTACAAAATGAAAAGGTACTTGCAAAAGAAAATATTGATGCTGTATTAAACATATATTTTAATTTGTTCTTTGCTAAATGAGCTTTGAGTCTTGTTTTCTTTACATATATTTTAGTTAACATTTACTAAATTATGCTGTCACTGTAGGTGTTCAATCCAGTGACATCAGGTAAGAGTTCAGATTCTTGACCATGAAATTCACCTAAGAGTTAATTTTATTATTTTCCCTAGAGGAGTAAAGGATGTACTAAAGAAGAGGCTGAAAAACTATTATAAGAAGCAGAAGCTGATGTTGAAAGAGGACAATTGTGCTGACAGTTACTACGATTACATTTGTATTATTGACTTTGAAGCTACTTGTGAAGAGGGTAACCCACCTGAGTTCATACATGAAATAATTGAATTTCCTGTTGTTTTACTGAATACTGGTACCTTAGAAATAGTAAGTGAATTGTTATATTTTAATTTTACTTTTAGCAGTAACTATTCTGGGATTGGTTAGTAAGGCAAAGGATCTCAATTGCTGTTTCAGCTAGAATTAGAATTCTAAGTGGGCCTTTTGCTCTCGCGGTGTGCTTTGTATCAGCTTGATTAATAGAAAAGCTATAATAAAATATTTTAGAGTCTGCTTTCTCTTTTTCCAGTAGCTAAAATTACAGTGTTTTTTCTGTTTGCTTAGAACACATATCTGGCTAGACTTCAGAGTCTCTTGGGTTGTGAAAAAAAGTGCTGATGCCTGGCCCTTATCCCAGAGATTCTGGATTAGTTGTTCTATGCTGGGGTCCCTGACGTCAATAATTTTTAAAGCTTCTCAGTTAATATGCAGTCAGGGCTGAGAACCACTGCTATAGGCTAATGTATCCTCTGATCTCTGAAAATGATAATTTACAGAAATCACCTTTCAACTTAGAACTGGCCATCTTTCTGGTGATAAGTTTATGGGGGAAACAACTCATAACCTAGGCTCCTTAGCCATGTGAATATGTATGTGCTTTAGATACTAGTTATCCGTGTTACTAGTTCAGGAAGTCAGCAGGAATTCTCCATAATAATACTGTTCACCTTGTAAAATCTGAGAGATAATATATCATAACATTTCATCTACTCAAAAGTTACTCCCAACACTATGAGATATCATAGAGTCAAATTTTGACTTCAGAGTTCAGTTTAATGGAATCTTAGTATAATGACTATTGAGTAAATGAGTTAGCAGTAATCTGGAGGTAATTTATTTTAACTCAAGACTGCTATTTAAAGGAATTATAATTTAAAAAGCTTTTAGTATCTTGAATTAGAGGTTGCATTTAATAGTCTGACAGTTTCAAAATATTACAAACAAAATTACATCATGTTTCTCTGGAAAACGTTTATTTAAACTTCAGTTTGCTGGCTTGCTTGCAGACACTTGCTTTATTGTAAAAATTTTAAAACTGAAATGTAATTTTTAAAATAAAAAATCAGTGTTTCTGGAGAATTTATCAGCGCTGCCTTAATTAAAATGGATTATGAGGGGGAAAATCAGAGTGCTTTGGGAACAGGGAAGTACCCTTAAATTGTTAAAACTAGAAGTTCTATGCCATAAGCACCTATAGTTATAATCTTATGTGGTTGTATTTGTTATGTATCATGTGTCACGTATCTTAAGTCATAAAAAGACATTAACTTGCTGTCCTTTCCTTATAGGAAGATACGTTTCAGCAGTATGTGAGACCAGAGGTTAACACCCAGCTTTCTGATTTCTGCATCAATTTAACTGGAATTACTCAGGTTATAATTCTATGTTCCTTTTTCAGGAGTTTGAAAATTGTTTTGAAATTAGCGATTTATTTCATAGTTTAAGTTAATAGGTACTTTGCTGGGCAAAAATTTTTCATATTGTAATGTTTAAGAAATAGAAAAGCAAATTCTGTATCTAAAACTTTTCTCAACTTTTCCTTTGAAGGAGTTGTAATGATGAATCTAAAGATTCATTTGTTTGCAGTGTTAGTAAAATAAGTGTTACTGTGCTGAACTTGGAGCTAAAGTTTAAAAATATATCTGTTATCAACCTGACTTTATATACAGTATAGTTACTTTTTTAGTCTCTGATTTCTGGTTGTATTCTAATGTGGTAGGCCTTTTGTTCATTTATTTAGCTCCTTTATTTATTCATTCATTCACTCACTCAACAAATATTTGACTGCCTACTATACTATTTGCCAAGGTACTAGGGCTACGAAGATGGTCAAGTCAGTCTCTCTCTCAGTTCAGTTAACCATCTATATTCCGGAGGACACAAAGAAGAAACCGGTGGTCACAGTATGGTTAGGAAGGCTGACAAGTAAGTTAGTGTTTCATCAGGGTATCATAGGCATCTAAGAAAGGGGCTTCCTGTGACAGAGGGGCTGTCCTGGGAGAAACTTGCTCATGTTGGTGAACTTGGGCTGAGTCAGGATAGGTCAGTAGGTGGAAAAGAATGACTGGGCATTTTAGGTGTAACAGCAGGATTGTAAGTAGTTCATGATGTTCACAGGCTTATGCTCCCACATAAACCTAAAGTGGTAGCTGAGACATGCCATGTTATGAAGAGTCTTGTATGTCTTTTTATCTTGAAAGCCTTGGAGAGTGTTTGGAGGATTTTAAGTATGAAAGTAATGTGATGGGTAAGATTTACATTTTAGGAAGATCAGTTTGGCAGTGGTATGTAGTATGTGGTAGAAATAGGTGAGCTTCGAGATAGATTAGTGTAGAGGGCTATGGCTTTCAGCGAGAAGAGATTTCCCTTTTCTCTACTCCAGAGAATTGGTAAGCTGCTAGGTTGAGGCCTACAAAAAGAGAACCATTGAGGATGATCCTAAGTCTTAATTTTGGGAGGATTATGTGCTTCACTTGAAAGTAGTCCCTAATACTTGGCTATAAACAATTTTTAATTATCTTAAAAATGAAATGTTAGGTGTATCTCAGCCAAGGAAATCATGAAGAATTTAAAACATCATAGATAAGACTCTCATTCTGTTCCTTTCCCTCCAGTGTTTGTGTCTGGGTATTTTGTATGACTACCTGTTGCTACTCTGATTTTTGTGTATTTTACTTTTATATCCTCAGGATCAGGTAGACAAAGCTGATACCTTCCCTCAGGTACTGAAAAAAGTAATTGACTGGATGAAATTGAAAGAATTAGGAACAAAGTATAAGTATTGCATATTAACAGATGGGTAAGTAGGAAAATTTATAATACTTTTATCTACTTTTTAAGATTAAGGATGTCCTTATTTAACTTTTAGAATAACCATAAGAATGTTATTTACTAAAGGAGACAATATTTTTCCTTTTGTTATCATTGAAAGCAATGAAAAACAGTCTAATCCAGGACTGGAAGGCTAGAAAAAGATACATATTAATATGTGAAACTAAAACTGTTTCACATAAGGACACTTTCTTGCTCAGAAAAGTCCAACTCTTCAGTCTTGCGTTCAAGGATCTCTCATCTAATGTTGCCCTCCCTGTGTAGCTAAGGTACCTGCCATTCTTTTTTACTTTAGTCAGGCTGGCCCACGGATCACATGGTTTATCCTTTTCTATGTACTAACGCTTTTCTCTCTACTGGAAGGCTCTCTTCCTTTACTGCTTCTTTGTTATTATTCAAAGCCTACCACATGTTTACTCCAGACACTACAATTGACATTGATTCTTTTTTTCTTGAAATCATATAAAAACCTCTCTGATGTGTACCATTCATATTAACATCTGACTAAATATTCTGATATCTAAACTTTATGTACATGAGACTTATGTTTGCAAAGAGATTACAAATCCTCTCAGAGCAGGGACTTTGGCTACTTGGTGGTCTTTCATATAGCGCTTACCGTAGTGTTGAGTTAAACATGTATGCTCCAAAGGCATTTGTGAAATGAAAGACTAACTGGGAAATGAGGAACATCAAAAGAAGCTATGCCAAGGCAGCTCCTCCCATAATGCTATTCAGGTTCAAGAAGGAAGTTCTAAACAACTTCTGTTTCAAACTGTGGACAGATTGTACACTACAGCTGTGATGTCACCTACATAAAGGGTTTAGAGACCCTTACATACAACAAGGAAAGAGCATTGCTTTTAATCACATTGTAATGATGTTTTAACAATGCACGGGAAAATGTTGATGGACCTCTTTAGAAATCTTATTGATTTCAAACACGAATGATCAGTGTTCCTGCTCAAGTATACAGATGTTTTTGTTGTGACACAGTGTGTGTGATTCTGTAAAAACCTCACATTCTGGGACAGACCATTCATAACCTGTGCAATTAACCAGAGCACTAATAAAGGCAGTAATTGATAACTCCAGACGTAATTTAGACAGCCAGGCAAGCATCTCCGTAGGTGGGGACTTTACTGAAGTTGCATGAGAGGATATTACGCATGGAAGCAATGGGATTCTGGGACAGGCACTTGTTTTTAATTTTCTTAAAATACATTTGAAAGTACTCCTGTTGCTGGTACAGTAGCTGAGTTGAGAGTTTTTGTTTTTAATATATATTTCTTTATTGATTTAAAAGAGGAAGGGAGAAGGAGAGAGAGATAGAAACATCAATGATGAGAGAGAATCATTGATTGGTTGCCACCTGGGGATCAAGCCTGCAACCCAGGCATGTGCCCTTGGCCGGAATCGAACCTGGGACCCTTCAATCCGCAGGCTGACACTCTATCTACTGAGCCAAGCCGGCCAGGGCGAGAGTTGTTTTTTTGTTTTTTTCTGCTGAAGGTTATAAGTTTGGGTGCTATCATTCTGACTCCCTCTGGCTAGTAAAACCCACATATTAAACCAACACAGTTTCCGCATTATACAGTCCATATTCTCCTATTTAATTACACAGGTTGATTAGTATTTTAGGAACATACTGTAACAGACCAAATTGTATTCTAACTACCTGATACCAGCTCCTTTTATGTCTTTCAGGTATTTTGTTCATTTGTTTTTGTTGTATTTCAAAATATACCCTCATAAAACTTCCCAATATGATAAACCTGACACTAAAAGTACGCTTAGCAGAATTATTTTAGAATTAAGAAAAAATATTCAACAAGATAGAGGTTTGCCTAGATAATCAGAACCATAAAAATAATCAAGATAATGTGAAAAAAATTTGATATACCCAACTTATTTTTTGTTAGTTTATTTTTGAATTAGTATTTTAGAAGAAGAAATTTTAATTTCCTAAGCTCTATGTTATGTGTAAGTATAAGAAAGAAAGGTGTCGTGTAAATAAAAAACAGAATGAGTTAAAATACTCATTTGTAAAAATAGTATAGCATTTATTTTATCCATTTATTTCCTATTTTTGATTTACAAGTTCGTGGGATATGAGTAAGTTCCTAAACATTCAGTGCCGGCTCAGCAGGCTCAAATATCCTCCTTTTGCTAAAAAGTGGATCAATATTCGAAAGTCATATGGAAATTTTTACAAGGTAACAATTTCTATATTTTGATTATATTTTTAAGCTGTTGATAAGTTTATTATGTTTTGCATGCACATTAAGTTATGATTCACTAGGTGCTTTTCACAGGAAAAGGCCATATAATTAGTTGTTACTTTTCAGATTCCAAATTAGTTATGTTCATATGAGTTTAGAAAGAGAAGCTGTTTTTTCTTTTAATCTGTTATGTAAGTGGGTTAACATGATCGTCAATAACAGGTTTGAAACTATTGGGGTATTCAGTATGTGGATTGTTTGTGGAACAGTTAATCACCACTGAATTTTAATTTTATCAAATTGAATATGTGTAAAACATTTATTAAATGAAAAATTTTAAAATATAATATTGCAAAGCTGTTAACAGTTGGCAGTTTTCCACCATAGCCCTTATCAGTACTGGTTTCTGTTCTCCTGAGACAAACACTTTAAACTTTTTAAAGCTATTTCTTCTAATACTGACCTTAATATTTCTAAATTATGTGTTTATACTGTTTCTTGAATTTCAGTTTGAGGTATCTATTAATCTCCTGCAATGGAAGATGAAGATTTAGCTCTCTTGAAAAGCCACTGTTTTGCATGTCCTTCTCCCTGCATCTTTCTGATATAGTTACATTATCTCTACAATTGAATCATTATTCAGTGTTTATATTCCTACTAGAGGCCTGATGCACGAAATTCATGCAAGAGTAGGCCTTCCTTCCCCCAGCTGCTGGCACCGGTTTCCCTCTGGCACCCGGGACCCAGGCTTCCCTCACAGCTCCGGCTTCATCCGGAAGGACATCTGGAAGGACGTCTCTTCTAATTAGCATATTACACTTTTACTGTTATAGATGATGATGGATGGTGTTCATAGCTTTTCCTCAGATTTAATAATCAACTTTAGTTTTCTTATCCTGTTCCTTTCCATTGAAATGGTAAATCACTTCTCAGCATCTGTAGTCTGTTTTTTTTGTTTTTCCTTTGGGGAATAACTTCCTGGAGCCTTTAATCCTGTTCTGATCTGAACTATTTGTTGTTCAGGCTTCTAAAGTCATCTAGGAGATTTCCTTTGCTTCTCTCTCATCTCTCTCCTCTTTCTTCTTTTACTACTTCATTTTGTGAAGCACATCCTAAAGTAGGTTCGTGAGAAAAGTTGTTTGTTTGAAAATGTTTTGGAGTGTGGTTTTAACATTTCTTAAAACTGAACTATGAATACAGAAAAGTGGAGTTGGACAGGTTGTTTAACGTGAAATCCCTTGTAATTTCCACTTACTCATCCCCCCTTCCTCCCAGAGCTCCCCTAATCCATACTTTCAATAGGAATCATTTTCTTGCTTTTGTGTACAACCTTAATATGTATATGTTTATCTTTATATCATAAAGTTAGGTTTTGCCTATTTTTGAACATGATATAATTAGCACCATACTGACTGTTTTGTTTATTTTGCTTTTCCCTCAACATTATGGTTGAAATTTTCCATGTTGTGTATCTGGCTATAGCACATTTATTTTATTGAGAATCCCATTGTGGGAATACACCAGAGTTTATCTGGTGTACTTGGGCTGGCCATTTGGGTTCCGGTTTGAGGCTTTTATGAACAGTAGTGCTAGGAACATTCTTGTGAATGTCTTCTTGTGTGTGTGTGTTGTTTTTTTTTTTTAAATTAAATCTTTATTGTTCAGATTATTACATTTGTTCCTCTTTTTTTCCCCCCCATAACTCCCCTCCTCCCAGTTCCCGCCCCACCCTCCGCCCTCACTCCCCACCCACTGTCCTCATCCATAGGTGCACGATTTTTGTCCAGTCTCTTCCCACATCTCCCACACCCCTTTCCCCCCCAAGAATAGTCAGTCCATTCCCTTTCTATGTCCCTGATTCTATTATAATCACCAGTTCATTCTGTTCATCAGATTATTTATTCACTTGATTCTTAGATTCACTTGTTGATAGATGCATATTTGTTGTTCATAGTTTGTATCTTTACCTTTTTCTTCTTCTTCCTCTTCTTAAAGGATACCTTTCAGCATTTCATATAATACTGGTTTGGTGGTGATGAACTCCTTTAGCTTTTCCTTATCTGTGAAGCTCTTTATCTGACCTTCAATTCTGAATGATAGCTTTGCTGGGTAAAGTAATCTTGGTTGTAGGTTCTTGGTATTCATCACTTTGAATATTTCTTGCCACTCCCTTCTGGCCTGCAAAGTTTCTGTTGAGAAATCAGCTGACAGTCGTATGGGTATTCCCTTGTAGGTAACTGAGTTTCTTCCTCTTGCTGTTTTTAAGATTCTCTCTTTATCTTTTGCTCTTGGCATTTTAATTATGATGTGTCTTGGTGTGGTCCTCTTTGGATTCCTTTTGTTTGGGGTTCTCCGCGCTTCTTGGACCTGTAAGTCCATTTCTTTCACCAGGTGGGGGAAGTTTTCTGTCATTATTTCTTCAAATAGGTTTTCAATATCTTGCTCTCTCATCTTCTGGCACCCCTATAATTCTGATGTTGTTACGCTTGAAGCTGTCCCAGAGGCTCCTTACACTATCCTCGCATTTTTGGATTCTTTTTTCATTTTGCTTTTCCGGTTGGATGTTTTTTGCTTCCTCGCATTTCAAATCATTGACTTGATTCTTGCGCTCCTCTGGTCTGCTGTCGGGCGTCTGTATAATATTCGTTATTTCAGTCCGTGTATGCTTAATTTCTAGTTGGTTCCCCAATATAAGATCGAGGGTCTTAATTAGTTTTCGTGTAGATCTCATTAAGTTTATCGGCAGCTTCTAAACAGTTCTTGAGAGACCTTAAAAGTGTGGTTCTGAACTCTATATCTTCCATTGACAATTTTGTCCTGTTTCTTTGTCTCCGCATTTTGTTATGCTTCCTTGGTGCACCCCCTAGTGGTCTTTGTTCGCAGTCTTATAGATAAATCTTGATTGTTGTAGCTAATTCCAGGGAGGGTTTGACCTCCAGGCCAAGTGGCTATGAGAATCAGCTGTGTCAGCAGTGAGAGAACTTCTGTCCTCTAGGGAGGTGCTAATCTAGCCTTTGCCTGAGGCTATCCGGCAAATGCCTCTGTGCAGGGCTTGGGCGGGGTGGGTCGCACAGGATCAACAGGGTGGGCCAGAGAGAGCAGTTATGGCGGCTCTCAGTCCTGTCCCCAGGGGCTCTGCCTCTCTGAGTCCCAGCACCCGCTGCAAAGCTGGGAGAGAAAGCTGCACTGCTCTGACCGAAGCCAGATGGTCCCGCTTCTCCCGTTTGAGTCTGGGTCCCTAAAGACTGGCCTGTATCTGGAGCTCAGAGTCTGCGACTCCCTCCCGATTGAAAACGCCAACCGCGCCCTCCGCACCTCAGAATTTGACTTCAGCACTGCGCCTCCTCCGAGTGTCCGTATGCGTTTCTCTTTCCTCCTAGTTGTAGGACTTCCACTCAGCCAGCATTCCTGTGGTTCTGGGTGATGTCCCTTCCGTTTTTTGGTTTCACTTTTGAAGTAGTTGTTCAAAGCAGCAAACTCTGGCGTTAACCTATGCCGCCATCTTGGTTCTCTCCTCTTCTTGTGTTTTTGTGCACTCATTTCTCCTGGCTATAAACCTAGGAGTGGAATTGCTTGGGTATAGGACATGTGTATCATTGGCATTACTAGATTATGCAGAGTTTTCCAAAGGAGTTACATCAGTTTGCACTTTTCACCTGAAGAATATATGAATTGATAATTGTTTCACGTTTTTGCCAGCATCTGGTATTACCATACATTTAAAATGTAATTCTACCCTAGCCGGTTTGGCTCAGTGGAGGGAGTGTCGGCCTATGGACCAAGGGCCTTGGGTTCAATTCTGGTCAAAGGCATGTACGTCAGTTGCAGGCTCCTCCCTGGCCTGTGCAGGAGGCAACCAATTGATGTATAGTGATTCTCAAAAGTGAAATTTAAGGAGTGTGTGAGATTTTTATATTTATCTAAATCCGTGGTCGGCAAACCGCGGCTTCGCGAGCCTCACGCGGCTCTTTGGCCCCTTGAGTGTGGCTCTTCCACAAAATACCACGTGAGGGCGCGCACGTACAGTGCGATTGAAACTTCGTGGCCCATGTGCAGAAGTCGGTATTTTGTGGAAGAGCCACACTCAAGAGGCCAAAAATGCCGCATGTGGCTCGCGAGCCCCGGTTTGCTGAGTCGCAGTTTGCCGACCACTGATCTAAATGGAGCGAGTATTTAAATAGGCTGAAAAATACGTGGCATTGTCTTTCAGTCTTTTTAAAAAAATTCTCATCAAGGATATATTTTCTATTGACTTTAGAGAGGGAGTGAGAGATACAAACATTAATGTGAGAGGGAAACATTGATCAGTTGCCTCCCATACATGCCCTGACCTGGGATTTAACCCACAGCCTGGGTATGTGCCCTGACTGGGAATCGAACCTGAGACCCTTTGGTGCACGGGACGATGTTCCAACCAACTGAGCCAGATATGTTTGGTATCTCTGTCTAAGGAGTCATTCAAGTAAAAGAATACATTACAGAAAAATACCATGTGAAAAAGAATTAGTTTGGGGTAAAATGGTAGAGCTTCAGTTTAGAAGAACAACACATTTCCTTTTATAAATGATTTGTTAAATTATAAAACTGTAAACTTTTTAGATGTCTTGAGGATTTCACCTGGCGATACATATATTTTCATCCAAAATACTAGAGCCATGGAGGTTTGTATTATTAATTTACTTTAACCAGGAGTATTTGCCCTTTGCTTAACTTTATTTAGCTATTACTATTAATTTTCTTATTTTTTTACTTCATAGTCACTGTTAGAATAATAAAGAATTATTTATTGTTTGTTTATTTTTCAGGTTCCTAGAGGCCAAACCAAACTGACAATAATGCTTGAAAAACTAGGAATGGATTATGATGGGCGGCCACACAGTGGCCTTGATGACTCCAAGAATATTGCCCGAATAGCAGTTCGAATGCTTCAGGATGGATGTGAACTCCGAATTAATGAAAAAATGCATGCAGGACAGTTAATGAGTGTGTCTTCCTCATTACCAATAGAGGGCGCTCCACCTCCACAAATGCCACATTCTAGAAAATAACAGCATTTTTGCCTTTTGCCCATGGATCATTCACTATAACTGGAGTTGCTACAAAGGGGTAGCAGATGAATACTTATTGAACTAGTCTTGCAGTGCAAAATTTAAGCACCTTAGATATAAATCTTATTTACAGTTATAGATACATATACGTGAACAGATTCTGTGGAGAGGGCATATTGAATTATTTGTCACCAGCACTTTTATATGAGCAGTAATTGTTACACAGTAACAGTTCCTTTAGAACTGAATTTTATAGTTTAAGGTGTCTAAGATGTGTTTCTTTTGGTTTTAAATGCAAAGGTTTATTGAGTTTCCCTTTGTCATCTCTTACTGAGTTAAAATATATAATGTATTTCTACATTAACATCATTAGATCAAATTATTTCTTAATTGCAGAAAAGATTGGAAGGTGGACCTTATATAGCTTTTGGCTTCTAATAATATAGTCCTATTGATTTTTGAAGTTTATATGTGAAGTTCAACTGTTTGTGGTGAATTTCATAAAGTACGTGGTACACATACTTGTCTGTGTTTGTTTTCAATTTATAATTGTAAGACTTGTGATAGATTATAAGGTCTGGTTAAAAATTTAGCACTGATGACAATGGCAGGGCAGAAGAAAATACCATTTAAAGGAATATCAGGGCTATACTTCAGACTTTATAATACACAGATAAATCAGTGGGATTTGGGGACTTGGCTTTTTGATTCCCCTCCTTCTCATGACATATATCTGCCCTAATTCTTAAATCTAAGAGACCATGCTTTGAAGTAGACTTAAAACTAAGGGTCATAATTTTTTATTTGTATTCAACATTGTGAGTGAGGTTAATAAAGTCAAGTAATGCTTTCTACCATGTTTTATGTTTTTATTATTAAAAACTGATTTTACGTAGTGACCACTAAATGTTGAATAGTTAATTTTTAACCAGTTGTAAAAACAAAAATGTGTTGACAGAGTTGAGAAAGGAAAACTCTTTTTATTTAGAAGCTAAAAGTACGTATTTTCAGACTTGCATTTTCTCCTATAGCTTTCATGAACAATTTCATCGGCATTTTTTTCCATGGAGCATTTTCATTGACATTGCTTTTTTCTTTTTTAATAATTGTGATGCTACTTTATTTTAATGATTTATGTGTTATAATCAAATGAATTTTATAGAGGTTTTTCAACCGTGATGGATAGGATAAAAGGTATTTTTCTTGGTATGAAAATATACACAGTGCTGTAGGGTTCCTACTTAAAAGAATGAATTTCTGCCCTTGGGTAGTAGTTGTAGAATCAGCATAATTGAGAATAACAGGTGGACAATAGAAGGCACAGGGGTATATGATGCGCTTAGACAAATTGATGTGGAGTATAATGAAACATCTAGAAGTTTTGGGTTTTTACAGTAAACTCTGGAGGTGAAGTGAATATATGCTGAGATTTTTGAATAACAAATATCACCATATAATATACCATATGATATTACTGAAAGTTTTAAAGAATTTCCTTCAAATACTTGCTGAGCTACTGTGCCATGGCAGAGAATCGCAAATCACTATTGAAATGTGGATGCTAGGAGATCCATTTGACATACTCCTTGGGTGATTTTGCCACATTAACCACATTACCGTAGAATTCAAATTCATGGCCATGGCAAAACTGGAATTACCTTTCACCAGCTTCCAGAGTTGCTCATCAATAGCTGAAGCTGCAAGTGGGAAATCTGAGAATGACAAAGAAATATTACCTTGCCCTCCTTTTTTGTTTCTTTTTAAGTCAAGCTGCCAATTTCTTTGCTGATTTTTCTTTTTGCTAAGTACCCAAGTACCAAGAAGCTCATTTTATATTTATTGTTAAGACCTCAACATTATAAGCTCTCAATATCCTTTGGCTCAACCAAATATTTTATCTGGTGATGCTTTATAGTCCTAATTCATTTTTCTAGACTTTATGCAGAAATAATGGACAAATATAATTGTATATATTTAAAGTGTAAATGTGATCATTTGACACCCATTGTAAAAGGATTACCAAGATCAAAATAGTTAACACATGTATCACCTCATATTTTTATTTTTATTTTTTTGGTGGTAAGAATTTCTAAGGTCTCGGCAACTTTCAAGGATATAATACTGTTTAACCATTGTTACCTTGTTGTACATTAGATCCTCAGAATTTATTCTTTTTATAACTGAAAGTCTGTACCCTTTGTCCTATGTCATCCCATTTTCCCCATCCCTTGCCCTTGTAGGTTTGTAGTTTATTTTTTTGTGGGAAGATGAGCATTGGAACTGCCTAGCCCTTCATCTTGCTGACCTCACGTTCCTCTGAACTCATTTTTAATTGCTTTGTTGAGTCTCTGCCCTTCCCTCCAATTTGATATAACGTGTCAAGTGGACTTTTGTTTTTAATATATTTTTATTGATTTCAGAGAGGAAGGACAGAGAGATAGAAATATCAATGATGAAAGAGAATCATCGATTGGCCGCCTCCTGCATGCCCCACACGGGACTGAGCCCACAACCCGGGCCGGGAATTGAACTGTGACCTCCTGGTTCATAGGTCTGTGACCTCCTGGTTCATAGGTCAACACTCAACCATAGAGCTACGCAGGTTGGGCCAAGTGGACTTTTCATTGGATTTTGCTGAAACTGTTAATCGTGCCTGTTCTGATGAGATGAAATTAAACATAGGGAATACTACTTTCTACTTTTTGATTTTTGCAAGGGAAATGCTTAAGAGATGAATGCCATCTAGTATTTCAGAAAATCAATAATTTATTGTCAGGTTTTATTTTCTTTAGTATTGTAATATATACTATATACTATAATGATATTAATATTCATTATTTATTCTTTACAAAAAACCTTTTGTTTTTTCTTTAACTATCAGCTATATTAATTTTTTGCTCTCTACTTTTCACTTCTGATACATTGAGATACTAGGTTTCTGTTGTATTATTTCAGATACACAATCTTTAGAACCAACTGAGGTATATACCAGAGCACTGTATTTTGTCCGTGGTTTGTTTTGTGTTCTTTTGGATAAAATACTTGAAAACATTTGCTGTGAAAAAATCTTTTCAGAGGTCTTTTTTTTTTTTTTTTTTGCCCCAAAATACATCTGTTTAACCTGTTCCTTAGGGACAAATTTCTACCTGGATTGAAATGAAAAACCATAGGCATCACTAACATATTATCTATTAAAAGGGACATGTTATCTATCACTGAAGGCTACTTTATGGTCATTTTTTAAAGATGGGGCCAGTTGTCTTGTTCTCTTTAGTACATCACGATATCCCCAATGATCATGCAAAACAGAGTAATTTGGGGGAGAGGAAAAGAACTGGTAGTAAAATCGAAGACAGGAGGAAGCAGGGTGGTCAGGATTACTAGGTTTGGCGTAGGCTTTAGATGAGGTCACCAGAGCAGCTACCTGCCCCTTATATGAATATGCCTGTATGTGCTGCAAAATTGGATAGATTGGAGAGATTGTGTTTTGAAGGAAGACTTTCAGTATCTAGGCTGTGAAGAAGCGTGCATTCCTTGAGAGCAGGGCCTAGGACTTCTCCATCTTTGATTCCCACGGTATGTGGTTCCAAAAGTGCCTTGACCATAGTCAGGTTTAGTGTTAATAAGTGAATGGCAGCTTTAAATTTCCTTTTTAAAAATTATACTTACAAGTTTTCTCTTCTGCATCATGAACCTGTATTTCAATTTCCCTGCCCCCAGAAAGCTTCCAAAGCCCATAAACTGGTTAATCTGGGGCAGGGGCTGGCAGACTCCCTCCCATAGGCCAAATCTGGTCCCCCGACTGTTTTTCTATGGCCTGCAAACTAAGTATGGCTTTTACATTTTTAAATGGCTGAAAAAGTTAAGAGAGAATAATATCGGTATCCTTTACGTACTGAAAGTCCACATTATGCCTCTTGGCTTTTATAGGAGACCTACATTAGTACCTGTTTTCACTAGCTGAGTGAAAACCAAAGATTTTTGCTTTTATGAAAACTGTTACCATATTAAAGCAGGTCTTTGGTAAAAGCAAAGTGGCATAATGCGAGTTTTTGGGAAGTGGGTATACTCTTCGCTTTATGCCATTTCAGTTTATGATGGGTGTCACAGGAAGCTGTACTTTAGCATGAAATATATGAGATTAAATTTCAGTTTTTATAAATAAAGTATTGGAACACAGCTACCATGCTCATTTGTTTGCATGCTGTCTGGTTGCTTTGTGCCACAATAGCAGAGTTGAGTAGTTGCAACAGAGACCATCTGGCCAGCAGGGCAGAAAATATCACTGCCTCACCCTTTGCAGAAAAGGTTGGCCTATTCCTCCCTCTTTGACCTAGAGCAGCGGTTCTCAACCTGTGGGTCGCGACCCCTTTGGCGATCGAACGACACTTTCACAGGGCTCGCCTAAGACCATCCTGCATATCAGATATTTATATTACAATTCATAACAGCGACATTACAGTTATGAAGTAACAACGAAAATAATTTTATGGTTGGGTCACAACATGAGGAACTGTATTTAAAGGGCCAGAAGGTTGAGAACCACTGACCTAGAGCAATATAAGGTTCCGTCAGTAAATAAGAAATCAACTGTAGTAAGGATGCTAAGGTGCAGTAAGAATTTCTTCTAATGTGGAATCCTGCAGGATTATCTCCATTTTACAGATGGAAAAATCGAGGTTCAGAGAGGTTAGCTTGCCAGAGTTGAAGTAGTGGGAGTTTCAAACTTGGGCAGTCTGAGTTGAGCCTTGCACTTTTACCCTTCACTGTGCCACCTCCCCTGATAGACCAGCTCATTTGATATTCTGTGAACAGATATGTTGTCCTATATAGTCTGGACATCTTCCTGCTGCATTTTAAACTAGGCACTTTCATCGTCTGATTGTACTAAATGTATATCAGGAAATAATTTGATGTTCATTCTTTGAATGGAACAAACATACAGATACTGTTAACTTCAAAAGTAACAAGCTTACAAGGCTTGTTGGAGACAGGGGTCAGTGGGAAAGGAAAAGGATTTATGTTCTAAAATTTTCCCAGCGTGCTGAAAGTGAGGACTATAATGAGTCTGTAATGAGACAGAGGTCAAAGGACTTCAGCTTGGCTGATGAGGGGCTGAAGGGTAGAGGTAATTGTTTTTATGAATCATGCAGCAAGACGAGTAAGAAAGAGGCTGATGAGTCTGAGGCGTTAGCTAGATCTGTTTTTGAATATTCTCAAGGAAAATTTATTTAGGGTGACTATTGATAAGTCATTGTGGGTACAGTATGATCAATGACCAGTTTATAATACTAATTCTCTTTCCCCTGAATTGAACAAGAGAACAAAATAGGAGAGAATGTATGATTTTCTGTATAGTTGGTGTTGGCCGATGAGTTGGAGATTGAGCCTTCCCCTTCATTTGCCTGCTGGCCCTGCTCCTTCAAACATAAACCTGCCTTCCTTTTGGATTTATTGTCAGTGGGACAGTGATTATCACAGGGAATGAAACCTGGGAATTACTTGTGGTTTACCCGCCCCTTTTAGCACAATGACCTTTATTTTTCATTCACGGTATCCTTGCAACAGGCTGCTTCCATCCTAGCTACCCAGGCTATTGCTAAAATGGAACTGACTCGTCTATCTCTCTTGCTGTCTCTTCCTATATGACTGTTATTTTTTTAAAAAAGATTCCTAAAATGTTGCATATTGATCTCAGAAACCTTCACATTTCTCATAAGATAACACACAGCTCTCCTTTGGCATTTAAGACCTTCCGCAGTCTGGTTTCTATGTTCCTTCCAAGTTTCATAGCAGCCATCTGCTCTGGACTCATCACTATTCCTGTCACCGTCATACCTGCATCACACCTACCCCGTCCTACTTCTGTCCCCAGCAAATTAGCCCATCAATCTTGTTGTCTTGGTCCTGGTTTTCTAGAGACCTACTTGGATTCCAGTCTTCTCCTTCCCAGACTATCCTGATCTTTGGCAATAACTTCATTTGTTCATTACATTTTATACATACACACACACACACACACACACACACACACACACACACACACACACACACACTCTGAGTGGCCAGATTATTATGACCACCTGACATTTGTAGGCAAATTAGCTATAATTTTGCGCTGAAGTTGCTAAAGGGCCAGACCATTATAAATAGGGAAGCAGGTTGTTTACCACAACAGTAGAAGTGATTTTTTTCTGAAGATATGGGTAAACAACGCGATTTAACAGCCTTTGAACGTGGTATGTATATGTGTGTGTGTGTGTATGCACTGAGTGGCCAGATTATTATGACCACCCCATCATTACTTTGTTGGGCCACCTTTTGCCTTCAATACTGTGGTGATTCTTCTTGGCATTGACTCCACGAGATGTTGAAAGGTGATGTGAGGAATCTGACACCATGCCTGATGAATAGCACTGTCCAGTTCTGTGAGTTCTGATGGTTATGGAACCAGCTTCCTGGTGGCTCTTTTAACTTCGTTCCACAAATGCTCGATTGGATTGAGATCTGGTGATTGTGGGGGCTACCTAAGCAAGGTAAAGTCTCCCTCATGTTCTTGAAACCACTCCTGCACAGTACGAGCACCGTGGCATGGCACATTGTCTTGTTGGAAGAAGCCATCTCCATTGGCATATGCCATCAACATGATAGGATGAACTTGATCAGCAACGATACTTAGGTATGTTGTGATATTCAGATGTTGTTCCAAACAATTAAAGGGCCCAAATCATGCCAGGAAAACATGCTTCAAACCATAACACTGCCCCCACCAGCTTGAAGCGTTGCACTCATGCATGTAGGGTGCATGCTTTCATGCTGTTTCTGCCAAATTCTCACTCTGCTATCTGCATGATGCAACTGGAAACGTGATTCATCGGACCACATGACTTTTTCCCAATGCTCGACTGTCCAATCCTTGTGTTCCTGTGCGAATTGGAGACGTTTTATCTTGGTAACTGCAGATAGCAAAGGTGTTTGAACAGGCCTTCGGCTTCCATATCCCATACGATGCAGTGTACAGCTAATTGGCCTACAAACGTCAGGTGGTCATAATAATCTGGCCACTCAGTGTGTGCGTGTGTATATATCTCATGTTCAAAGGCTGTTAAATCGCGTTGTTTACCCATATCTTCAGAAAAAAATCACTTCTGTCGTGGTAAACAACCTGCTTCCCTATTTATAATGGTCTGGCCCTCTAGCAACTTCAGCATGAAATTATAGCTAATTTGCCTACAAATGTCAGGTGGTCATAATAATCTGGCCACTCAGTGTATATATTTCAGAGAGGAAGGGAGAGGGGGAGAGAGAGAGAAACATTGGTTGGCTGCCTCCTGCACACCCCCCACTGAGGATGGAGCCTGCAACTCGGGTATGTGCCCTGACGGGGAATTGAACTGTGACCTCCTGGTTCACAGGTCGATGCTCAATCACGGAGCCACACTGGCTGGGCTGTTCATTACATTTTCTGTTATACTCATTGGCCCCTTAATTTGTATTACACAGATTTGTATTGATCTCAGTGTCTTTTCTGTTTCTCCAATGAGATTGTAAATTCCTCAAGTGCGGGTTTTTACATGTTGTATCCCTAGAACCTAACACATAAGGGATGCTTGGTTAAAAATGATTAGTGGTGATAAAATATATTCCAGGAGGTCAGCACCTTTTCCTGAAATTGCAGAGGGTACAGAGCTTAGGTCTTGAGTGCTCTCTGATAAAGAAGGAATTGCTGCCAGGGTAGAATTAGAGATATGAGCTGTCCCTTCCCTGTATTATGGTTCATAAATGCATTTTTAGAGACTCCAACTCAATAACAGAAATGCTTAATCCTGTCCATGCTTGGCTTTCCCTCTAGGGGCCAGAAAAAGCAAACAAATGTTAAGCTCTCCTTCCTAGTTGTTCAGTCTATGTACTGCTGATAAAAAAGTATTCGCTCCTAGTATCTTTGGCCTTGAAAAGGGTCATTGCTTAAGTTTCCTCTTTCTAAAGCAGCGATTTTTAAACTTTTTGTTTTTCACAAGCACTCCCTGTGCAAATCACTTTTAAAAAATAGTTTTAAAAAGATATTCTGTTCCTTTGCACATTAAATGCTGTTCTTAAATATTGGCAAAAGATATAATTTCCAGCATAGAATAAATATTGACATTTTTAAAAAGTGTTCATCGCTCTTTCAAATATAGCCAATGGAGTCTTAATACCATCAACCATATAGAAAATACATAAAGATGTCTAAAATTTTACATCTTTTCTTTTTCTCTTTGATCTTATGTTTTCATTGCAATTTTTCCACAAGATTTTATTCTAGTATGATAAAACATAATACCTAGCTAGGACCCAAAAATCGAATTGTGAAAATACAGGGTCATATTACTGCCATAATAATATTTTTAAAAAATATTTTTATTGATTTCAGAGAGGAAGGGAGAGGGGAGAGATAGAAGCATCAATGATGAGATTGAATCATTGATCGACTGCCTCTTGAAAACACTATACTGGGGATTGAGCCCACAACCCAGACATGTGCCTTTGACTGAAATTGAACCTGGGAACCTTCAGTCTGTAGGCCAACACTTTATCCACTGAGCCAAACCAGCTAGGGCTAATAATAATTTTTTAAAAGTATGTTTTAGCCTATACTATCACAGAAAGGACAAAAGTAAAGGTAGTAAAACTTTTTAAAAAAAATATATTTTATTGATTTTTTACAGAGAGGAAGGGCGAAAGAGAGTTAGAAACATCGATGAGAGAGAAACATCGATCAGCTGCCTCCTGCACACTCCCTACTGGGGATGTGCCCGCAACCAAGGTACATGCCCTTGACCGGAATTGAACCTGGGACCCTTATCCACTGAGCCAAACCGGTTAGGGCAAAACTTTTTTTTAAGGTACCAAAACTTATTGTACAAACTGACGGTTCACTAAATTGAGAAAGTCCCCACTGATCACAAGGCCATCACTTTCTAACCACCACCACTAATACCACATGCCTTCTCCAGAGAAACTTAAAGTGTTGGGAATGGGGACCTGGGTTGGAGGATGGGGGCCAGTTCCACTAGACCAGATTTTCATATTTGTGGAGTTTGTTGCCATAGGATTTACTATATATTTTTATACCCGAAGGTCATATTGATTACTGTCACTTTTTTGCAATTAAAATGACAAAATATTTTTTAAAGGAAGAGGATATGGGGGGGATAAATGGTGATGGACTTGACTTGGGGTGGTGAACATACAATACAGTGTACAGATGATATGTTGTAGAATTGTGCACCTGAAACCTGTATAATTTTGTTAACCAGTGTTGCCCCAATACATTCAAAAAAAAGGGGGAAAAAGTCCTCTTTTAATGAGATTAATTTTTCTGATTAGTTTATGTGCCCTTGGATGATTATGGCATTGCTAGAATGAAAGAGGGTTCAGTGTCAATGTTATTTATGTCTTTTATTTCTATCAATGTAGATGCTGAAAAAATAGCTCCTAAATAAAGAGGTGGGAATGGAAGTAGCTTTATCAAAATAGTTTTATTCAGTTCTTTAAATTCAATACTAAAAGTCACATTGTCTTTAGTCAGCTTTCAGTTGACATGGTTGGCTTATTGTTTATTTTTGTTGAAAACAGAGAATTAGAAGCTGCCTGACTTTTAGAAGACTTTGTTATTTAGAATTGTTCATTCTCAAATTTGGGCATTTAAACCCAATAGGCTTTACCAAGACTATCAAATGATTATTAATTGTACCTGTTAGTTTTTCACTTAGAAAAACTACTTGATCCAGTAAATTAATCCAGTTGGAAAATCCAACCTACTACCTTCAAAACACCTTTTCAGATATATTTGGGTAGGATTAATGTTCTAAATATATTTTTATCATAGATATTTCATTAAATATATAATTCATCAAAACCAGATTTAATCCGCCGTCTCAAATAACCAACCATCTCAAATAACCAACTTAGACTTCCTTTCTGTCAGAAAAAGTCTGACTTGAGAATTCAAATGCTGTTAATGAATTTAAAATAATATTATAAAAATCATTAAGACTATCACAGAACACTCCTTGTAAAAGATTACTCAAAGCAATAAAAAAATCACAGAGAATACATATTTTTTAAAAAAATAAAATAATTCAATATGTTATTTTTATAATTTAACTGGTGTGGCAACTAAAATTGTAATTTACTTTCTGTTGATAGGTGATATTAATAAGTTCATGAGACTAATTAAGTGGAGATTTATTGTATTTAGAATAAATATGTTATGATGACATCATGAAAAGTATTGTCCGTAGGTTTTATTTAGTGCATCATGAAAATTCTGGCAGTCCTGAAAAATATTCCAAGTCATGTTTAAAATTATCAGCATCACTAAACTATTCTTGTTTTGACTGTCCAAAAGTACTTTTCAGTCAGTGAGTGCTGTAAAGATGAATATTTTAAATACAGGGGAAATTACTTATGAGAAAAGCTATTTGTAGCATTTTATATTTCTTTGCTGCTTTGCTGGTGGGGCTTCCATCAAGAGTGATATATTCCTTCCCTGGCAGGAATCTGGAGATGGGAGTGGCCCACTTGTTAAATAACAATCTTTACTTCCACTGTCCCCCACGTTACCACATATCCCACTTTTGAAATCCTAACAATTCTCAAATACCCCATTTCTAAATCTCTCTTAATAGAAATATAGACCAGGGAAGGCTAGGAAGCCCCAAGGAAGCAACTTGAGCCCCGTGTAAACTTGTGTGCCTCTGGTTTGTAGAAGGGGAGAAATATTGGCGATGTGGTGTTCTGTTGTTTTTCACATTGCTTAGTTTGAGGGGAGGGTATGTGTAAAAGGTGAGGATGTTACGTTGCTTAAGGGCCCCCTGGAAGGTTTTGAGGTTCCGTTGATAGGGCTAGATATACCCCATATGAAGACCTCTGGTCCAGAGTGTTGAAAATTTCTGTATGTTTGTAAAATGTTTCCATCAGTGATTTGTGTTTTTTTTTTTAGTTCACATTTGATAAAAGCTTTTATTCAGGACTTCCTTCATGGGCACTGGGAAAACTGGGTTAATCTTTTGTAGGGGGAGTGTAAAACAAACCAAACCTGCATTAATGTCAGAAAGCTTATCTGTCAACAAGCCAACACCAAGCCTCTTGAGTTCCCTTTATCTGATAATGTCAAGAAACCTGGGTTAGCATTCTTCCCACCTCAGTCTAGTGCTTATTCAGTCCCGAGCTGTGTTGAAACTGCCCACATGCTAGGTATATATAATGTTAGGAAACAGTTCCCAGTGCAGACAGCTGAAACCCAATCGCTTGCTCTGCTGAGTGTCCCAGTGATTACACGGCTCTTCTGCAAGCTTGTGCCGAATGTATAAAGAACGCAGTGACCACGGCTTCTTGTTCATTCTGTGTGTCTAGGGAGAAGAATGTGGGAACTTCAAACAATAACTTAATGATGGTTCAGGAAATTCAGGAAAGACAGGTAAAATATAATAAATAGGCCTTAAGTCATAAAACTTGCTTTAAGTCCTACATTCCTCATACAGGCAACTTCCTTCTATTCTGCCAGTTAGTGTGTGGGGAGGAGAGAAGGAAGGGAGCTTTTGAAAATTAGATGTAATAAAGTACCAATGTAACAATTTAAACCATTCTCATAGGTAATTTTTCCCCCCTCAACTATACAGATTAATGGGACGCAATAAGAATCTTACGTTGTTTTAGACACCACAGTTCTTTATTCTGGAGAAAGGTTATTAATCCACTCAAAGATCACTCTACTACAACATTTTTTATGGCCTTTTACAAACCAGAGTGAAGTCATTTATTCCAAGGCTCTATTTGACTGTCAGGTTTGGGGAGAAAATTTACTACTTCTGTTCAAGGTAGAAGGAATAGAATAAGGCGAGCATTAGGGATTTCTCAGGGCCGAGGGGAATCTCTGTAGAAAGAAGAGGAGGAACTTGGGGACTGTGTAACCAGAAGGCCTCATCCAGTGCATGTTCCCCCAAGCTTATGTCCTCGGTCCTCACCTTGATTTCTTGTCTTCTCTGACACATAGGATACTCTCACCTCCTTGCTAATGGTTCCTAAAATCTATTGCCCAGACCTCTATTTTGAGTTCCAGAACTGCTTTTCTACCAGCTTACTGGATATGCCATGAGTGTGTCCAGCATTTAGAGTTGATACATTAAGAAACAAAGACGCGGCTATCCCCGTCCTTCTCCCTCCTCCCAACCTGTACTTCTGTCACCTGCTCATCGCTCACATTCAAAATCTGGGGCAAAGGTGCCAGTTAGCTGTTCTTTATGCTTATGGGGATGCTTCACTTTCCCACTGCAGGCTGCTGTGGCTTTCTGCCCTTGGAGGAAGCCTCGATGTATTGCCCTTTGCATCCGGAATGAAAAGTTTGCTCATGAAGCTGGAGGAAAACCTTATGCTTTCAGAAGGTGACACCTGAGCCTGCTTGAATCAGCCTGTCCCCCTGTTTCTTCCAAAGGTAGGGTCATGTATCTGCTTGGTACAGGTTATCTCTGCAAGGCTCTGGACTAGTGCAGCCTCTGGAGAGAGAGGCCTGACCCTGCCCCCTTGCAGTCTATGTTTCATGTCTTTTGTCGGTATAGGTGGGGTTGATTCTACTCTGAGGTCCAAGTTCATCTCTAGGTTTCTAGCCTTTGAACCATGTTTCAGTGAGGAGAGGCTGCATAATTATGGTTTATTTAGAATTTAGTTTTCGACTTCCCCACTTGTCATTGATGCAAACCATTTCTGATATCCTGTAGAACTCTCGTGTCTCCTAGAACCCCTCCTTCAAGACCAGAGAAGAAGGTTTTCTTGTGTGGGCTGTCAGATATGTAGCTGGCATGTTGAGAAATTTGTATACTGTGCCCTCCCCTAACGGTCCAATTTCAGGCCCAGCTTGTGTGGTTCTTTTGAGACTCAGTTATGACTATTCTGAGAGCTGTGGCTGGCTCCATTACCTCTCTTGATAAGTATTCTCAGACCCTACTGTGTAGGGCCACTTCTAAATCAGCACACTGGACTTCCTTGAAGTTCAGGAATATCTTGTGGAAAATGGGGCCAGCCAAGAGAAATCTTTTCCTCAGCCATGGCAAGTGGATGAGATGCAGATAGGCCTAGGCTTACATTCTGTTGGAAACTTTCATAGCTACGTCTAGGAAATCATTCTGTACTTGATAACCAATAAGAGAAGGTTAGGCACTCATTTTTTTTTTTTTTTAGTTCAGATCAATATAATTATATTGATTATATTCAGCCACCAAATACTATTTTATTCTAATTGAGAAAATGAGGCAGACACTCAGCTATGAGGCATACACAGGGAATGATACAGCTATATAAAGTAACTAGTTAACTAAGCAACTGACTGTAAGTTTAAGAAAGAACTCAAGTGCAGCCTGGTGTTTAAGAGAACAAGGTTTTGGGCCACATCTGGGTTTTGATCTTGGTTCTGACACTTACTGGTGGTGTGGCTTAGGTTGGTTACTTAACCTTTCTGACTCCCAGTTTTTCCCATGAAGCATTCTTTGTAGGCTTGTTGTGGGAATTAAATGAGGTAATATCTGAATCATGCCTAGTGAAGTATGGCTGATTTAGCTAGAGTATCATAGAGTAAAACATAAGTAAAACATCTTCCAGATTCATCAGGGTGTCGTAGTAGCATGGCATACTGGATGCAGGGCTCCCTAAATTTTCCATGATTAAGGGTGCTCCCAGAACCTGGAATAGTATTGAGATTGTTGGCAAAAGCATAACGGCTTTGACTATGGGACTAAGGGGATGTGAGGGACAGAAGGGCTGCCAGGGGCCAAATTAGCAGGCATGTCCTACATCAGTTCAGTAGGACAGTTCACGCCAACCCTCATGTAGGTTTAGGTACCGAAGTGCCAACTCCCCATCATCAAGTGGAGGGGTTGGAGAAGTAAAACGAATACAATCCACTATGTGGTCAAGGTACACAGAGGGTATTATAGGGGCAGAGGGTATTATTAGGGGACTGAGGAGTCAGAGGAAGCTTTCTCTCAGTGGAGACACAAGTTCAGTCTTAAAGAACAAGCCAGTAGACATTACAAGGGGTGATAGTTTAGGTATCAGCCTGTGTGAGAAATAAAAACGTGGGAACATAAAACACAACTTGATTCTCTACGATTGCATTTTCCCAGCAGAGTTCTATTTTTCCTCATTCTGCAGCCCTAGGTTCTAACCTGTTCTTGACTCACACTGGCCCACACTGCTGTATCATCTGCTTGGCTAACACTCAGCCAGATTTCACCTGGTAAGCACAGTTCTTGAAATCTTGTCTAAAAGTGCTGAACATGAAGCCTTTAAGAACAGTGATGTTAGATCCAGCTCTAGCCGGCTTCTCAGATTTCCACTGGACTGGTTCTTCTGCAAGTGCTCGGTGGGGTAGGGAGTTCCCCATCCCACTTACCTATATTTGCACTGAAATGAATTGTGCATTCCAGCCCTATAGTAATAGCCTCTACAAATAGACAGCTTAAAAGGCAGTCTCTCATGAGTCCTTAGGAGAAAGATTAATGGGTACCTAAGACTTGGGTTTCATTGGCTCTCAAATCTCATTTATCATCAGAATCTCTGGAGGAATTTTTAGTGCAGAGTCCCAGCTCCTACTGCTATAGATTCTAAGGTGGAACCTGGGTCTGTATATAAAAATAAAAACAAAAATCTCCCACTAGGGACTCTAATCATCAGCCAGATCTGGAAACCCTGGATGAGAAGACGGCCACTGTGCCATCTGTCCACAGACCATCGCTGGGGGAATCTGACCCACCAGGTTCTTTTTCCCATGAATCTTTACTGAAAGCCACTAGTCATCCTGGGCAGAGGTGAAGAGCGTACCCTCTGAGTGACAGCAGCGTTTCTCCCTGCGGACAGAGGCAGTGAAAACCAGTTAGCGAGAGAGACAAAGAGAGCACACATGGGAAGCGTCGGAGATGAAACACGCGGAGGTGTCCTGGCAGCTCTCCAGGCCTCAGTTCCTTCCTGAGGCCTGGCCACACTCCTGTCGTCGCTTCCATGAGATGCTCCTTTATCCTTATAATAAATTCCTCTCTGTGGCTGCAGCCGCCACAAGTTGGCTTCTGTTACCTGCAATTAAAGAGCCCAACGACTACGCGTCTCACTAAAATAGCTTCTCTAAAGAACAATCGAGGCATACACTTTCCACTCAGGCTGGGGTGAAGTATCACCTTTCTTCCCACACAGGCCTGGAAATGGGCTCGGGGGAGGAAAAAACAAAACACTCTTACTATCGGGTAGTTTATTCAGCGGTTCGCTCGGTTCAAGGAGTGCCCCTTTCTGCAAAAAGAGAAAGACACTCGATTGGTGGGAAGAAAGGAGAATGGGGACAGCTGTGAGAAATCTTGCTGTGATGGGCCAGCAGGACCCAGACGGGCCTCTCTCAGGGAAGAGGAACCACAGCCGACTTCGACTTCGTGGTACAGACGATTCTGAGGCCCAGCCAACCTGCCACACTGGCCCTCGTCTAACCCTTCTGCCTCCCCTCCTGAGGCTGGCCAGGGTCTCTGAACTGGGCCGAGACTTTGGACTCATTGGGGTGAAACAGTCAACACTGCCCACGAAACGAATAGAGAGCACAGCCACTCTCCAATGGGAACAAAGGCAGCGGCTCTTTCCCAGAGGGAGCGTCCTCGCCCCGCCTGGACACCCTAGGGATCCTCCCCCACCTGGCACTTCAATACCTTCTGCTTTCCAACAGGAAACACGTTCAAGCCTCCAGCCGCCACCACACACCTCGAAGCCAAACGGACATTCACCAGCCAGGGGACTGGGCACTTAGAGCAACGTCCTTCGGTGGGTCCGTGTTACTCCACGAATAAGCCTGAGGCCACGGAGGCCACTTGGGCCAAGCAGCCCTGGGTCCTGTGGCCGCAGAGTGGCCCTGAACCTGGCCAGCCGATGCCTGCCACCAGAAGAGAGATCAGAAATGGGCGACAGGAGTGCCGAGGCAGAAAGAGCCACTCCAAACTGTAAAACTGGGTCCGTGATGTCATTATGCCCCGTACTAGTGATCTTCAGATGGCCTCCCAGAGCCCCTCGGGGTTCTGCAGAGCACCCTGGGAAGGAGAGTGGGGTCTGAGTGTTGCCCCGCCACGGGCTCCCGACAGAGCAGCTCCACCTTTATCTGTTTATGCACTGGCTCCTTGCCATTTTGTTGGCAGGATGGATTCATAACTCATCATGCTAACAGCTCCCAGTGAGCGTGCATGCAGGCACACGCACCAAGCGCTGGGCTCGGTGTCTCAGACGCCCCGGCTTGATTCCTTCAAACAGCTCCATGGGGCAAATTCTGTTTCTATCCCCAGGGTCCAGCTGAGGAAACAAAAATCAAGTATCCTGTGAAGATGACAAAGCTAGTCTGTGGGAGAGCCAGGGGTTGAATGCGGCTCTCTCCGCCCCTGGAGCCCTGGCTGATGTCCTCCGGGAGGGACCAAGGGAAAACCCTCCGACCGAGGAAAAGGAAAAGCCAGCCATGCACTGGAGCAATGGTTCCCAACCTTGCCTGCACACCGACTCACCGGGAGGCGGTAAAGATTGCGGACACCAGGCTCTTGCCTCGCGAGACACTGACATAATGGATCTTGGAAGCAGCCTGGGCACAGGGATTAGTTTTTTAAAGACCGAGAACCCCTGCCTTAGAGAAACAGTGACAGGAATTCAATAATTAAAATTACATGTCAACACTGACTGGAGGGTGTCAAAGGCAGGAATTTCCCTCGCGGCAAAGTGCTTAGCTGATGGAATAAGAAGTGTCCTGTGAGAAAGAGCAAGAAACACAGCCAAAGCCTGCCTCTGGCTCTGCCGCCCGGTGGAGAGACTCTCTCCTCCTTCCTCACGGCTCTGCTAGGCACTTGAGTGCATGTGGCGGTCACTTATTTGGTGCGGCTGACATGGCAAACTAACACAGTGGTTCTCAACCTTGGCTGCACATTGGAATCACCTGGGAATCTTTTTCAAATCCTGATTTCTGGGCCTCATTCCTGGAAATTCTGTTTCTTTGTTATGGGGCGAGGCCACAACATTAGTAACAAAGAAACAGAATTTCCGGAGGATGAGGCCCAGAAATCAGGATTTTAAAAAGATTCCCAGGTGAGTCTAATGTGCAGCCAAGGTTGATAACCACTGAACTAACATAAAGAGAGACAGGGAAGGACATGGGGAAACTGGGAGTTGGGGCCTACTGTCTGCAGTTCTGTCTTTTATATACTCAGTCTTGGACTGGGATAGGGTGAGGCGAGGGAGGCCCCGGGTACAAAATTTAAGGGGACTCAAATAAAACCCCTCTGTCATCAAGATAAATAATGTTTTAGTGCCATATTAAAAAAAATCAATGCAAAAAACATCCACAATGAACAGAATGTCAATAATTTAAACAGTCAGGATCCGACAGGACTGAGGCCAGGTAAGAGGGTGGGGTGAGTGGTGCAGATGTGGGGAGGATCTCCCGTCTTTGTTTAAAATAAATATGTTTACATTAACTTTGATTTTTTCAAAATATTATATTAAATCATTCTTTATATTTTTCTTTTAAAATATTTTTATTGATTTCAGAGAGGAAAGGAGAGGGCTAGAGAGATACAAACATCAATGATGAGAGAGAACCATTGATTGGCTGCCTCCTGCACACCCCTCAGTGGGGATCTAGATCACAACCCGGGCATGTGCTCTGACCAGGAATTGAACCATGACCTTCTGGTTCATAGATTGACACTCAAACACTGAGCCACACTGGCTGGGCAAGCATTGTTTTTCTTAAATTGTGTGCCCCACTGTGAGTTCCAGTAAACATTCCCACACGGGGAATAAACGTGGGCTTATTCAGATCCTCCTGAATTGAGAGAGTGGGATATCACAAAAGCATCAGAACACTGGCCTCCCAGAGGACGGGAGGGATTGCCTGCATCAAAGTGAACACTTGCACAAACAGATAGCCTCGTAGTTCAGGGCCGGCAGGTTAGGGGAGAGGGAGAGTGGACAGCCGTGCAGGAGAGGTACGCTGAGCACAGGTTGTCAGCTCACGTCACTGAGAGCAGCCTGAAGTTCCCATCTCTGTGGAAGCGTTAGGCTGGGCTGAGCTTGGATCTGAGCACACAGCTCCTGTTACATAGGATTCAGACTGTTACCTTGGTAAGTTAACCTGTTTCACCTTCACTTCCCCTATCTGTAAAATAGAGCTAATAATATATCCCTATAGGGATGGTTTAAGGATAGATGAGGATATATATATATACGCACACACACACACTAGAGGCCTGATGCACAAAATTTATGCAAGGGCTTTGGCCCTGGCCCCGCCTGCCGCCTCTGCCGTGGCCCCTGCTCTCTGCAGCTTTGTCTGGAAGGAAGGACGTCTGGAAGGATGTCCAGTCTAATTAGCATATTACGCTTTTATTATTATAGATATATGTATATATATGCATATATATGTATCTGTATATATATTTTCCCCCCAAATATATACACATCTTAACAGCTGATAGCTTAATTTTGAAAATGAAATGTATTTCAATAAATACTATCTTTATAATTATTCAAAGTGTGTATACATTTTTGGAGGACATCCTATATATATCACTTTGCAAACTTTCTTGTAGATTCTAAGTGCTAAAAACATGGCATTTGTTGTTATATGACTATTTCATTTTCTAAGTTTATTCTAGAAGCTCTACTTTCTTATCTCAGTCCACTTTCAGAACATTTCACCACTCACTGATACCTCCCCAGCGGGTAGGCCAAATCGGCCAGTTTTTTGGTTTATTAATACATCTGGAAAGTTGTCACTAAAATGGGTCAGGATTAGAGAAGAAATGGAGAAGCTGAGATTCTAGTCGCAGGTTTCAGACTTGCTGGCTGGTGTTAGGTACATCCCTTCACATCTCTGGGCTGCTTTATTTCTTCCTTATGAAATGCGGATAGTAGTATCTGTCCTGTTGTTCTCCTGTTGTGGGGATCAAAGAGATATGGTGCAAAAGTGACTCAAGTGGAAATAAACTTCGTAAGGGTGTACTTCTTTAAGTGAGCTCAGTTCACCTGGGTCTGATACTGGACTCCAATAAGCCTTGGAAGTCGATCCTTTATTTGGGACTTTAAAACGATAGCAGAAAGGATGAACTGAGAGTAACAAAACTTGGACTATAGAATGAACTACATATTATTTGCTAAATTCTTAATTTAAGTAGAGAGAATAACATGAATTCTCGTAGTAACTACACTACTTTCCCACAGGGCATTGGGGTTACTTCTAAGACCGACTGCCTCTTCATCCTGCCTGCAGCTGCTTCTTTCGTTGTTCTGAGTTTGTATATTTTGGTCTTCTTGAGTATCCCAGGTAATTACGCATTCTCCACAGGGATGTGTTTGAATAATCACGTCTTTTTCACACACGGCTTCCTGAGAATGTTGAGTCTTTTCTACTGTAATTGCTTACAATTCAAGCTTGAAATGCAGTCATTTTCCAGCCATCATTAGGGAGTGAGCACGGTGTAACGATGGAGAGCATGGCTCTGAGGCCATGTGGTGCTGCCAAGTAAGTGGCCTTCTGTTAAATGGGGCGCAATAGCCCTGATCTCAGAGGGTGGTAGTGAGAATGGAAGAATTAATGTTTATAAAGTTACTTAATATAGTGCCTAGCAAGTAGTAACCACTCAATAAATGCAAACTATTATTGTATTGCTCCTATTTAAGTTCGCTATTACGCCGACCTGTGCAATTCCGACATAGAGGTTTGTTCTATGGGGAATTTCTGTGAATACCAACTACTGCTCCCTATTAAACTTCCTGGCAATGTCTTTATCTCTCTATTTCTTGCTTTTTTCCTCTCGTCACAGAGGCAATGAGAATGGTTGCATAGACCAGTTCTAGGAAGTCATTCCATCTTGGTTCGTAATATTAAACATACGCCCACTGGTTGTAGCTCCTGACGATTCTATCACGTGGTAGTCCTCTGTCGTTATGTATGGTCTGTAATAGCACCTTGTAAATTATGAAGGGTAAAGTTCTAGTAAAATAGTTGACATTTGATTGGTATCATTAACAATCAGTTATTTGTGTAGTTTATGGAAGCTAACTCATTTTTGTAAAAGTGCAATTAGTATCCAATTCTAAAAACAGCTCTCAGTTGCCCTGGCTGGGTAGCTCAGTTGGTTATAGTATTTTTCCCATACATCAAGGTTATGGGTTTAATCCCCAGTCAGGGTACATAAAAATAAGAATCAATGAATGAATGCATAAATAAGTGAAACAATAAATCTCTCTCTCTCTCTCTCTCTCTCTCTCTCTCTCTCTCTCTCTCTCTCTTTCTCTCTCTCTAAATCAATACATAAAAAATTAAAAATAAAACAGTTCTATGTGGTAGAGAGATGGAGGCTGTAAAATCCTGCTACCAGAACAGGGACATTTTGGGCTAGCTGATGACAGGATGGTCAAGTTAGAAGTGTGACATCATAATTGATATGATTTGCACAAGTACATATTTAAGGATTATGATTATTCATTGAAACAGAATATTAAAACAAAAATCTAATAAAGGGTTGTGATATAAAATAGTTCATTAATATTCCTGTGCTAATTTATTTAAAAATGATTTTTTTAATTTAAAAGGAATATATGGTAATACCAATTTGAGATAGATAAATACATATGTATGTATTTTTAAAAGTCACTTATTATACCATTACCCAAAGATGGTTAGCATCCAATTTTTGTTTTGAGTTGGAAACAAGCATATTCCATTTGAGAAATGACATACCGTTTTATCATATACTCTCTGGTCATCATAGCAGCTCTGAGGTGGGAAGTCTATGTTCTCAATGGAAACAGCCTCTGCAAGCCTGGCACTTTGTCAAGTTCATAGAGTTGGTAAGTGGAAGAACCAGAATTTGCACTGGAGTCTTTAACTTCAAAGTGAGCATTCTCATCAAACACAGGAAAGTAGATATTGTGTGTTTCTTTTATTTGAAATTCTAGAAGAGAGAAAACTAATCTATGGAAATAGAAATTAGATCAGTGGCTGCCTGGGGGGTGGAGGCAGGGAGGGGTTGGGGAATGACTAGGAAGGGACATGAGGAATTTCTGGAGGAGTGGAAATATTCTATATCTTGAGTTGGGTGTTGTTTACATAGATGTCGGCATCTGTCAGAACTTTTTGAACTATACACTTAAGATCTGTACATATCACTGTACATAAATTATACCTCAGTTTTAGAAATCATTTTTTACTTTAATTGATGGGCTATTAAATTTGGAAAATGGACAATGCTGTAATGTGTTAATAATGAAAATATATCTTTATATTTTAAAAATATAAGCTATTTTAAGTATCTAAGCAGCGTTCTTCCCTTTCCTTATGTATTAATGTCCTGTTGCTACTCTAACAAATTACCACACACTTAGTAGCTTAAAACAGCATAAATTTATTAACTTTAAAATCGGTCTCACTGGCTAACGTCAAAGTGTTGGCAGGGCTGTGTTCTGTCTGGAGGCTCTAGGAGAGAATCCATTTCCTTGGTTCAGAAAGATGAATTAAAAACGATGGTTCAACGAGAAGACTCCAAATGACCCATAAACATGGGCGTACTCAGCCACATTAGTAATTCAAGAAAATGAAATAAACAGATAATGTCTATCAGTAGCAAGAGTTGTGATTTAGCCGTGTAATGGCATACTATACAGATATGAAAAAAATGAACAGAAAAGATAAACAATAAGGGATTGTATATATACTCAAATGTAATATTGTGTGGAATTAGCCAGTCACAAAAGAATACACATTGAGTGATTCTAGTTATGTGAAGTTAAAAGAAAAAAACTAAACTTATAGTGTTGAGGAATAGGAATATACAGAGAAGCAAAAGCAGTCAGAATAATAAGGAAGGGATGGTAGAGAAAGGGGATGCATGGTTTTTGGGAAGAAGACAAAAAGGACTTTGGGGATGCTGGAAATTCTTGTTTATTGACCTGAGTAGTGGTTATATGGGCATTTATCTTGAGGTCATCATTGTGCTGTGTGTCTTTGTATGTGTACTGTACTTCCCAATTAAAAAGTTAGAAAAAATGCCACCAAGGTGGGTCAAGACAGAAAGGAAAATCAGAACTTATTAGAAGGCATCCAAGAACCTAGGGTGATATTGGAACAATGAAGCACCAAATCTAACTTATGGTTTGCAGGGGCCAGTGCAAAAAGGGAAACACGCTGTATAGTTCATATTGTCTGATAAAAATCAGCACACGTATGCCTGGAGAGACAGATATTTCTTTGGCTCTAAATTGTGGGCAGAATATTATGCTCATTACATAAGAAGTAAGAACAATGTATTCTGTTGTGGATTTTTTGAAGACCACAAAATGTTTCTTAAATGCCATTTCTTGTCTGAATTCTTGATAAAAGCTGAGAGCACTGCATTAAATCATAGCTCAGTGAGGGCATTTCTGAGGGAATCTTAAGCTGACACCATCCTGTGGCTTTCACAGGAGGAGCTCTGAAGGAATTCCAGCTGTTCCTTGAATGCAACCTCTGCATGTATCCTCAACGATGCTCCCAGCAGTGTCCCAGGCTGACTCACTCTATGGAGGGTGTCTTTGGTTTTCTCCCATGGCACTATTGGCTCTCTTCCTTGACCTCTACTTGGCCTTGACCACAACTCATCTCTTATTGCTGAGCATGCCTGACTCCCCAGTTTGGGGTTGGGGCTACTAAGTATTCCTGAGTGGCTGGCTCTGCATTACGTAATCGATGTAAATTGGTGCAATATTTTCTTTTGCCTCTCCTGCTTCTCAAAGGCTATGAACATAAGCCCAAACCTTGAATATTTCTAACTGAAGTGTTAGGTGGGAAGACCCTTTTCCTTGTAGTTCCAAAGCAATTGCTACAGTTTCAGGGAAGAAGCTGATTGGCTAAGAGAAAAGAAAGGTAACATACAAAAAAGAAATAATATTTGCGAGAATAGGAGCTGAGAGAGATAAGGACAGACACTGAGAGACTAAGTGATAAAGACCTAATGATATCGAGTCACAGTTTCTATGTCTGGAGTCCCAGAGTTTCTTGTTTCCTGTCCTTCTGATCATGGATGAACAAAGATCTCTTTTATTCTGTGAGCTACCATATATATATATATATATATATATATATATATATATATATATATATATATATATATATATATATATATATATATATATACACACACCAGAGGCCTGGTGCATGAAATTCATGCATGGGTAGGGTCCCTAGGCCTGGCAGGCAATCAGGGCTGATTGGGGCCTTCCAGCTGCCAGCTGGGGCCTTCCTATGTTCCATGCTGCCCTCTGGTGGCCAGTGTGCATCATAGTGAGTGATAGAGCTGCCGGTCTCCTGGTCGAACTCCTGAGGGGACAATTTGCAGATTAGGCTTTTATATATATACTAGAGGACTGATGCACGAAAATTGTGCAAGAGTAGGCCTTTCTACCCCCAGCTGCCAGCACCAGCTTCCCTCTGGCACCCGGGACCCAGGCTTCCCTCTCATCCCTGGTTTCATCCAGAAGTACATCCAGTATAATTAGCATATTATGCTTTTATTTTATACTGGTGGCCCGGTGCACAAAATTCGTGCACGGGGTAGAGGGGTGCCCCTCAGTTTGGCCTGCACCCTCTCCAATCTGGGACCCCTCGGAGAAATCCGACTGCCAGTTTAGGCCAGATCCCATCCCTTTTGCAATCTGGGACCGCTGGCTCCTAACCGCTCACCTGCCTGCCAGCCTGTTCCCCCCCCAACCCCTACCCCCCGCTGACCTGCTCACCCCCCACTGCCCTCCCCTGCCAGCCTGTTCGCCCCCACTCTCCCCCCCCTGCTGACCTGCTTGCCCCAAACTGCCCCCCCCCACCGGCCTGCTCATCCCCAACTGCCCTCCTCCCCCGCCAGCCTGATCTCCCCCAACTGCCCCACCCTGCCCACCATGGCTTTGTCCGGAGGGTCTCCCAGTCTAATTAACATATTACCCTTTTATTAGTATAAATTTTTTTAAAAAATAAATCTCCTTTAAACAAATCTGAGTGAGGTTTCTATCTCTTGATACCGGAAGAATCTGAATGAACACCACTAGTTTGAGAAGAGTCAACTCCTGTGCTTAATCTAATTGATCTAACTCTCCCAGAGCCCTCAGTCTCCTGGGGTCCTGGTCATGCTCTCCCACTAACACCAGCTATGTTCTGGCCCAAGTAGCAGATACCAGCATTATCGATTATTAATTGAGAAGCACACTAAATGCACACATATTGAGGTGCATGCTTTGCACAAAGAACTGTGTCAAGCATGTATTAGCTTCAGAATCGTAAAAACCTGGGTCATGGTTGTCAAGGAAGTTAAACTCGGTAACTTCAGGCTACATTTCAGAAAACTGAAGTAAAGGGATTTTACCCAGAAAACATTTCAAAACTGTGATATAATAAAAGATATATTTGGTCTTTGTCCCAGGTTCCTGGCACAGAACTTCAAAAACCCTTGGAATTTTCTGAGTGATACAAGTATCTTTTGTTCTTCATAACGAGCTCCTTTCTGGCTCAATCTGAGTGTAGAGTAATGAGGTGACTCGTGGTGAACCCTTAGATAATTTCAAGGGAGGGATTGGTCACAGCAGAAATACCAGGCAGGAGGTTGGAGGGTTAGAGCTTTCAGCCTCACTGCCAACCTCCAGGGAGAGCAGAGGGGCTGGAGATTGAGGTCAGTCCATCCGCTGTGCCTAAGTAATGAGCCCTCGATAAAGACTTGAACAATGAGGTTCTGAGGAGCTTCCGGCTGATGAACTCATCCGAGTTCTAGAAGGGTGGAGTACCTAAAGGCTTAGAAGTTCTGGGCCCTGCCCCCACCCCGCCTTCCCCCTTACCTTGCCTTGTGCATCTCTTTCATTTGTCTTGTGTCCTTTAAGTTAACACTGTAGTTATAAATACTGTAGTCCCCCTAATCCAAGAAAGATTATGTTCCAATGTCCACAGTGGATGCCTGAAACTGAATAGTTCCGAACCCTATATACTAGTATACTATGTTTTTTTCCTGTACATAGATACATTTTCACTTAAAAAAAAAACACTTTATGGCTTCTCCATGGCATATCTGAATCATCAGCATCACTAGTCTTGTACTGTGGGCCCTTATTAAGTAAAATAAGGGTGAGTTGGACATAAGCACTTCGATATTATGACAGTTGATCTGATAATCCGGTCGGCTAATAGGTGACCAGCAGGTAGGGAGTGTCTACATTGTGGAGAACCTAAACAAAGGGATGAGTCATGTCCCAGGTGGGACAGAGCTAAGTGGCTTGTGATTTAAAACTTAGGAATTATTTCTGGAATTTTCCATTTAATATTTCAGATGAAAATTGACCAGGGGTAAATGAAATAGCAGAAAGCAAAACCGGGGATAAGGAGGATCTATTGTACAGCTCTTTGCTGGGTTCTGTGAGTTGTTCTAGCAAATTATTAAACTTGAGGGGGATCTTAGAAACTCCCAAATTTTTGGACTTTAAAAAATTTGAGATATAATTGACATATAACATTATATTAGCTTCAGATGTGCAGCAGAATGATTTGATGTTTGTATAGAAACCAGAATTTGTAGTCAGCCAGGCAGAATCGCGGGTGGCTCGGGGCCCCACCTACACATAATTGTTTCTGGCATCTGAAGTGGGGACAATCTTGTGAGACTATTCGTTCCTTCACTTACAGATCTAATGCTTACTCCTGGTGGTTCGTGTCAGAATTGGACTGAACTGTGGGACACCCAGTTGGTGTTAGAGCATTGCTGGGGGACCAGGTAAGAACTTTGGAGGTACCGACCCTAAAAACTCTCTTCTGAAAAGCGGCCAAGCACCCAGTCTCAGCTGTCTCCACAAAGGCACTTCAAAAACAGTTGAAGACCGAGCATAATATTCAACAGATCCTTCTGAAGTGAAAGGAGATATATCCATAGAGGTGAGTAAACAACAACAGACAAGGTTCTAAGGTCCAATATGCTACCTGGTGTGATAATGAGCTCCCATTCCCACGTTCACATATGAAGTTTATCTGATTCGTGATCTATTCTGCTCGAACTCCTCAGAGTGGGTCCAATTATTTTACTGCCATGGAATTGGATGTATCAAAGGTAGTATAAATTTGTAGTGGTAGTGGCATTTTGGAGCGTATTTAAAATAACCTGTGACTGAACTCATTTTTGGCAGATTCCTATTATAAAACAATCCAGAGGACCAAATTATACCCATCAAAATATATTATTATGTGCCCATGTAGGCCTGATTTTGATTCAATATTTTATAGGATTCAGGTTTACTTTTTTACAAATACATTTGTTGTCTAACACCTCCATTCTTTCATTTCTGTTTGTATTTACTTTTTATATATATATATATATATATTTTATTGATTTTTTACAGAGAGGAAGGGAGAGAGATAGAGAGTTAGAAACATCGATGAGAGAGAAACATCGATCAGCTGCCTCCTGCACATCTCCTACTGGGGATATGCCCGCAACCCAGGCACATGCCCTTGACCGGAATCGAACCTGGGACCTTTCAGTCCGCAGGCCGACGCTCTATCCACTGAGCCAAACCGGTTTCGGCTGTATTTACTTTTTAATTATTTGGAGGGAGGTCACTCTGGGGCCTCATTCATATACGTCCCTTGGCAACAGCAGGGTCTCAGGGCAGGTCACTGGGTGCCTACATGTGTAGGGCTCCTCAGCTCTGAGGGGAGATAGTGAATAAGAGGTGGGAAACATAATGTTTCTGGGCATTGGAACTATTGTTCTCAGACACAGGAGAGAGACGATCTGTGGTCAATCTGATATCTGGGATAAGGTGGATGGCATCAAACAACCTGGAATCCAGGAGCACAGCTCTGTCCTGGGCCCACCCCTGTTTATTTTCAACTAAACTCTTCCCCCATCTTTCTTCCCTGCTCTGGTGGGATGGGGGGTTACACAGCATCACATTCGGTCTTTTCCATATTGTTAAGTTATTAATGAGTCATTAAAAATGGAATGGAGTTGATGAGCCATGTATAGTTTGCTTAATCATCTTCTTACAATGGATCATTTACGTTGCTTCCAAATTTTGCTTTTATAAATGCAGTTGTAACAAAATCTTTGCCCATAAAGCTTTTTCCACATTTAGGGTAAAATTGCACAAATTAATTCCTGACTATTTTAAAGCTTTTGACATACTCACCAAGTAAGTTTCTAAAAGGGCTCCAATTTCTAAAGGGCAGTGTCTAAAAGTAGTTTTTCTCTGTCCTTTTGCCAGCCCTGAATATTATAATTTTTAAAAAACCTTTGCTAACTTAATAGTTTAAAAAATGGTCTTAGTGCTTTGCTATATATTTCTTCAATTATTCTTGAAGTTAAACTCCCTTTCCTAGTTAGCTCCTTATTTCTTCTTTTTCATACATTTGCCCAGCTCTGGTCTGTTCTTCTCCTCATAACTTCTACTTGCAGAAGGAGGCCAATGAGCATTGTCTCAGGGACTGGCTAACACTTCAGTCGTCACATAGAAAACCCAGCATGCAGATCAGGAATTCAACAATTTGGGGATCCATGCTTAGCAATCACACTAGTTTGTGGTTTGCAAAACAAGGATTAGCCATCTACATTTATTCACATTTTAATAAATAATTATTATGGGCCTTCTATGTGCCGAACACTGTTTTAGACACAGTGAAAAATAACAGACAAAAGTCCCTCCCTTTGTAGAGTGTACTTTCTAGTGAGGAGAGGAAGAGAGTGAACAGAGTAAATCGAATATTTTGAGGGTTAGAAGGTGTAAGTTAGGGGGAGGGACTGCTGGGTAAGGGGGGAATGAGAGCATTGGGGGAGAGGGGTACTTGCAGCATTTTTAAATAGGGTGAGAAGGTGACATTGGAGCAAAGACTTGAAAGAGGTGAGACAATGAACGGAGGACTCTGGGATAAGATTGCTTGGGGCAGAGGCACCAGCCAAGGTGACAGGTCTGCCTGCTGTGTGTCAAGAGCAGCAAGGAAGCCAGGGAGGCTGAAACGGAGTGGTGGGCAGGGAGAGGAAAGAAGTTGATGTCCGGAAAGGCACAGGGGTGGATCTTGCAGCATTTGGGGGTGGTTGTAAGGCTTTGGGCCTTCCTCAGAGTCAGATGCGAGACCCTGGAAGCTTCGGACCAGAAGAAATACACAACCTGTCCCGTGCTGCCTTAGAAACAGCTTGCAGGGGTTAAGGGCAGAAGCAAGGCCAGTTAGGAGACTGCTGCAAGTATCCAAAGGCCTCACTGGGCCACGGAGGTGCTGAGAAGGCCTGGGAATGTGGAAGAGCCCAGGATTTCCTGATGAAGTGAATGTGAAGTGTGAAAAAGGTGGAATCAAGGACTATTTCTTTTTTAAAACCTCTTAGGTGGCTTGGTGGAAAATGGAGCTTTAATTAATGATTCTGTTAAAATTAGAAGCGCATTTGCTCATGGAAAGAGCTCCAGGTATTGAGGCCATAAGACTTAATCCCTGAGAACTCAGAAGGGGCAGTGGTTTTATCCATTTTAATGACTGACAAAAATGATAACAAGATTGTGGCATTGGGTTTACCCTTTTATGATTTTCATATATTCCTGTTTAACTTAGTTGGATTAAAATAAATATTTGCTATCTAGGCAACCAGTGTGGCTCTTTTTTTTTTTTAAATCCTCACTTGAGGATATGTTTTAGAGAGAGAGAGGAAGGGAGAGAGAGAAAGATGAATGTTGATTGGCTGCCTCCCGTAGGTACCCAATCTGGGATCAAACCCACAACCTTTTGGTGTAGGGGACGACGCTCTAATCAACAGAGCCACCCTGCCAGGGCCAATTGTGGTCCTTATATAGCACTTATGCCTGGTGTCATTTGAGCTCACCAGTGCTTACAGTGATTTGATTTAGAGTTCACATTGTTCTGGGTTGTTAGGCATACTGAAAGTGGGTGACAAACCAAGGGCAGAAAGAAATCAAATGAACTGTTTTGTGCAGATGTAGGCCGTTTTGTCATTCAAGATGAGTTCCATTATGAATGATGGATATATAATGCTAGCCATTATTTTCAAACGAAGGGGTGTAACCTATTTTATGCATTCTATTTTCCTATCTGAAATTAAAGAAAGAAAAGACACTGAGATGTGACTGCTCTGCAAGTTGACAGTGGAGCAGCTGGTTGAGTGTCTCTGTGATAGCTTCTATCTTAGGGAAGCTTGGGTATCCTGTTGCTTTACTGCTCTGGTGTCCTCAGTGATTTCAGCTGAGCTGTGAGAATGGGTGGAACAGAACGGTGAAGTGAGGGGCGAGGGAATACGCCTGGGCCACAGTCATTCCAGTGGCCCTGCATTGTGGCAGGCGGGAATAAATGCTGGAGAACCGGACAAGGTCCCAGTTGCTATGTAAACTTGGGCAAGTCATTTAACACTTTGAAGTCTCCATCTATTTATTTGTGAAGAAATAATTCTTATTGCCTTACCGATTTCCTAAAGTTGTTGGAGGCTCAAAAGTGAAAGTGATATGACATAAAATTGCTTTGGAAACACGAAAGCATTCTACAAATATAAGCCTTGATTATTGATTTAGCTACAAGGTACATTATTCATACATATAAAGTATCTTACATGTAAAGATTATAGACACATTCTTTTATCATCCTAAAATCTGTATTAAGTTTTCTGGGCATATATAGTCATTATTTTACGATTGTAATTTTTCCTCTCTTTGGACTGGTTCATTCTAAAGTCCTAGTGGGATTTAATCTTCAGCCTATATATGTGTGTGTGTGTGTGTGTGTGTGTGTGTGTGTGTGTGTGTGTGTGTAATGTTAATAGTAGAGGGAGGGAAAAGAGAAGAAATGGGCTTACAGAGGTGGATGAGGCCTTAGAGACGAGCTCGTCCAGTTTCCTCACTTGAAGTGGAAGAGGATCAGTCCGTGGTTAAGTGACTGGTTGCCAAGATTGCACAGCCTTTTAGAGCTGAACTAGGGCTGGAAGCCAGGTCGATGGACTCCAACTCCAATATTCTTTCTACCCCACTTGGCTGCTAGCCTGTGTTATACAATTTTTCAATACATATTAGCACAGAGAATTATAGCATCTATATATTCCATAGTATTCTCTCCCAACTCCTCCAAGCAAGAAGTATCTACCAAACCTTGAACAATTTCACTTAAAGCTTCATAACTAAAAAGGTACAGGAAGCAGAAGATGTATATTTTCAGAGCCATAGCTAAGCCAGAATTGCTCTTTTCCTTACCACTAATGTATCTCTTTTGAAATTCAAGTTTTTTGTGTGTGTTTTTTTCAGTTATCTTTTTTTCAGTTACATGTGGTTGACCTGACACTGTCTCACCTTCAAATAACTGTTTCTGGAGAAGCTCTAACAACTGCCTTTACATCCCCCACATTATCCCGGTCTTCGGGAAGGCCAGGAAAGGTGGGCTTGGTTTTCTCTTCTCTTGGGGCTCTCTCACTAGGGTGAGTGGGAAGCTGACTGTTTGAGGTCCTCTTGGCCACAGGGGTCTTTCATGACACCAAGAGAAGCAACCTCCTCTCTCACCTACAGGCTCCATCGTAGCTATGGTTTACTTTCTTCCTAGGATTTATTACTGTCTGAATTTATCTTCTCTATTACCCGTGTGATTTTTCATTGTCTTTCTCTCTCTTCATGAACATGTAAGCTTCTTGAGGGCAGGGTGCTGGCCTGTGTTTTTCTTCATTGTACTTTGAGTTTTTAGCACTTGGCAGGCATTCAAATAATATTAAAAGCATGAAAGAATTGTGGGGTCAAGGAGTTGAACATGTATAAGGCTTTGGATCCATATTATCAAATCACTTCCCCCAAATGTCAAAATTCACAATCTCTTCGGCATTGTCCATGGGAATCCTTTCCCTTGCTGCTCTCTGAACCTGGGTATTATAATGGGTATTATCTATAATAATAAAAGCATAATATGCTAATTAAACCAGACAGCCAAACGACCTTCCTGACGAAGCTGCCATGGCAGGGGCCAAGGCAGAGGTGGTTAGGGGCAATCAGGCAGGCAGGCAGAGGGGTTAGGGGTAATCAGGCAGGCAGGCAGAGTGGTTAGGGACAATGAGGCAAGCAGGCGAGTGGTTAGGAGCCAGTGGTCCTGGATTTTGAGAGGGATGTCCAACTCCCAGTTTAGGACCTATCCCGCAGGTATCGCGGCATCAAGTGTAAACCAGCAGTCGGACATCCCCTGAGGGGTCCAGATTGCGAGAGGGTGCAGGCTGGGCTGAGGGACTCCTCTCCCCCTGTGCATGAATTTCGTGCACTGGGACTCTAGTAACTTAATAAAAAGTCCTTAATATAATAGGCAAACATTTTTTGAAAATTCTTACTATTCTTATTTTAATTTATATTTCTTTGTTGCAATGTATTTTAGAAAGATTTTTTTTGAGACTTAAATTTTGTTTATTGTGGTAACATAAAGAAACATACTTTAGTGGTCAAGAAAACTCAGTTACTTTTCCCTGAGAACGCCTCTCTCAGGTATGAAGATCAAACATGCCTGCAAGCATTTTAAGAAGTATAAACTAGTTATGCCCTCAAAATGATGTGTTATCCTCAAGATGAGTGTGCAGAGGACAGGGATGGCTTAACTCAAAGAGCGTATGTAAAGCAGTGTAAGGAGACCCCGATATGTTTGGTGAGGCATCGGTGGTGTTCAGAGCTGGCAGAGCTGCCAGTGTGGACAAAGGAAGAAGTTGCTTGGCTTTTCCCCAACCACTTATTCACCCACAGAGCACTCACAATGAATACCCATGAGAACTCCCTCCTCATAAGGGACCAATTAACCCACTTGCCCAGTGCATTTGGTCCTTGCAGAGGCACACGGAAAGAACACTTGGTATCTGAAAGGGTCTGGCTCCATTCTCATGTGTAGAGGTCAAATAGGTCAAAGTTCATTTTTTTCTTTTGAACTGTGGCTCTGTGAAATATGTCTCTAACTTGGGCCTGACGTCATGTTGAATCTCTTTTCCTCAGCATTTTTTTAAAAAAATATATTTTATTGATTTTGTACAGAGAGGAAGGGAGAGGGATAGAGAGTTAGAAAAATCCATCAGCTGCCTCCTGCACACCCCTTACTGGGGATATGTCCGCAACCAAGGTACATGCCCTTGACCAGAATCAAACCTGGGACCCTTCAGTCTGCAGGCCGACGCTCTATCCACTGAGCCAAACCAGTTAGGGCTCTTTTCCTCAGCATTTTGACAGACCATGTGCGAAGTGCCCTGCAGGGGTGTGGTGGTGGTGGCTGGGGAGTGGGCAGAGAACTGTTCAAGGACATTGCGGTCGGCTTTGTCACTCTGCAGCTCTTCAGACACTACAGGGTGACCGGGCTCAGTCCTCTCTCTACTCAGTTCCTCTGGGTGTTTTGGTCTGTTGATTTTCCAGTGTCTGTAACCCAAAGCAACAAATCTTTCCTGGCATGTTTGAAAAGGGAGCCGTGGCTAAAGCTATTGGACTCCCAGGGAAAGTCCTTGCATTTACACAGTATAACACAGGACATTATTCCACACTGAAGATTGTATGGTTACAGACATCTGCCAGGTCAGCCTTTTCCTAGCCATTTTAATAAAACTAATGATAACCAGTAAACTTGACTCAGTCATTTCTCAAAGGAGCTTTGGTGTTTAATAAATACTTTTCCTTTCCTACGGTTTATATTCTAGCTATTACATTTGGAAGTAAAAAACACACCCGTCATAAAATGCCTAACCTTTAAGCTCCCTTTTTGGAATTCAATATAATTAAAAGCAGAAAGTATTTGTTAAATTTCTACTAATGCCAACCCTATGTGAGGAGTTTTTGGGGACACCCAGAAAGTACAAGTCTTGTAAGTGATGTCCTAATTATGTAAAGGAACAAGGAACCTTTTCCAGCCTCCGGTTCCCCTCTGAGAAATGCCTGCTACAGATAGAACAGGATAATTGACCCCTTTAATTGGTCCCCTATTCAGCAGGGAAACATGGAAAATATTCCCTTGTGATTTATCCTACAGCTTCTACCTTACATTCACATTCATCGCACCTGTAGTTGGTGAGCTCCAGGAGGGCAAGGCCATTGGACTTGGGAAACAGTGGTATCTAGGTCACAAGAGAGGCACGACTCCCCAAGGAGGCATGAAATATGCAATAGCACAAGTTCAAGTTTCCCTGTGGTTCTATGCTTAGCATTTGGTAATACTTTTCTTTGCCAGATTCAGTGGTACGCAGTCTTTACCTCCCAGCCTTGCGAGGTTGCTGTGTTAAAGCTTATTCTCACATCACATGACTCTTGTCTCTAATTTCTTATAGGCTTAGAAAAAAAGCTTTATTGATATGTAGTTCACATCCCATACAAGTCACTCATTTAACATGTATATTCACAGGTATGTGCAGCCATCACTGCAGTGGATCTGAGAACGGCAGAAACCTAATTTCCTTTGGTTATCCCTCTCCACCCTCCTACCCCCTCCAGCCCTAAATAACCACCAATCTCCTTGCTGTTTCTTCTTTTACTCTCTGAAGCCCTCAGGAGTCAGCACTTTGGTATCAATGTCTCCAGTTTTGTGATCAGCTCTTCAGCAGGCGTACTCCCTCCTTCAGCTGGAGCCATGAAGGAACAGAACCACCTGCCCGTGAAAGTGGTTCCCCAGATGGAGGCGGAGCATGGGGTTCGCACAGAGTGCTCTCGCTCGAACTGAACATCTTGCCCCAGGGCTGGGAGACCCGCCTCCACCTGAAATCCTTTCGTAGAGATCAGACTACAGCATTCATCTTTTTGCCTCTTTGCCTCTTTGTTGTTCAGCTCTTCCCTGCACCTTCAGTCTGTGGTTTTCTTTCATTCGCACCCACCTTCCACCCTGCTCACCTTCAGGATTTTTCATCTGTATCTGCCACATTCATCAGGGAACGAACGTATAATCCTTCTTCTGGCTGTCAGTCAATTTGAATACTGGTTATCTTCCCAGCCATGAACTGTAGCACAGCTCTGTCCTTGGTTTTGGAAGAACAGTGAGTCAACATTATTTATCTTCGCTGAAGGCTGGATCTTAACCACCTTATAGTGCCATTAATCTGTCAAATCATCCCCAAACTGCAAGGCATTATGTATTATCTAAACTGAGACTTCTTTTCTATTAAAGGGTATTGTCCCCGCCTCTTACGGTTCTGAATACTTCCCGGGAGGGATAGCATGAGAGAGGGCATGTGTGGGATGTTTAGGAGGGGAGGGCCCCTTTCATCCCTGGCGGGCACATTAGAAAACAGATCATGGTGGAGACCAGAGCATGGTAGAAACTAGTTAATAGCAAGTAGAAGAGTGTTCGTGATTTTTTGTTTTTTTGTTTTCCAGTTCATTTTTCATTTTAAAAATTATAAGTTATTTTTTGTTGCCCAGCCAGTGTGGCTCAGCAGTTTAGCATTGACTCATGCACCAAGAGGTCACCAGTTCAATTCCCAGTCAGGGCATATGCCCAGGTTGCTGGCTCGATCCCCGATGGGGGACATGCAGGAGGCAGCTGATCAATGTTTCTCTCTCTCTCCCTTCCTCTCTTTCTAAAAATCAATAAAACATATATATTTTTAAAAACTTAAAAAATAAAATTATAAGGTTTTTTTTATAATTTTATATTCAATTTTTGCTATGAAGACATGGGCTGTCAGATTTTTAAAAATGTCACTGAATAATCTTTTTCTGGTGTGAGATATTTGTGGTATTAGAAAGCCTCTTATTTTTAAAATAAGCTTAGACATACATTACCTGTTCTCACCCTGGACTGTGAAGTCTAGGACAGAAATTGTCCAGTAAAACTTCTGTTTTAGGGTCTTTCACTTATTAATAATTCACCTCATGAAAAAATCACAGTTTAGAGACTTTCATAGAAAACCATGATTCAGTAAAATGTACTTTATTTTTATAGTGCCCACATAGGTATGGGTACTTTCTGTTTGTTCCTCCCCCCTTTATAATTCCTGAAACTTTAATAATAAAGGGCATAGCCTGCAGGCATGGCTCAGTGGTTGAGCATCGACCTATGAATCAGGAGGTCACGGTTTGATTCCCCACGTCAGGGCACATGCCCAGGTTGTGGGCTTGATCCCCAATCGTGTGTGTGTGTGTGTGTGTGTGTGTGTGTGCAGAAGGCAGCTGATTAATGATTCTCTCTCATCATTGATGTTTCTATCGCTCTCTTCCTCTCTGAAATCAATAAAAACATAGTTAAAAAATAATAACAAAGGGCATAGTCTTCTTGGTTTATGTTAGTCCTTCTAAGTGAAAATCTGCATTTTCTTGTTTTTCTAATCTTCAGAGCCACACAGCCACGTTTTCTCCTCCAATACCACGGGAAGTGACCCATGGCAGCGGCAGAGGGTGTCGCATATGTACTTGCATTCATTGGGTCCTGGCTGAGGTAGCAGATTTCCCACAGAAGTCCATTTTCCCTTTCCTGAGTCACATCTGAGCCCGCGGCCCTATAAGGGAATGATTCCCTGCTCGGTGATGAAATGCCAGGACGCGACATCCTTTCTAATGAGTCACAGTCAATACAAATTGTTTTCAAATGACTCTGCCTCTGCCTCCACACCGCGCTTCGTGAAAGAAGAACCTCTTCAAATCAAAACATCTTGTTTCATCAGCCGAGCTCCGGCAGACCTCTCACTTTTGTAAGCAAAATGAAATGTGTTTCCACACAAAGGGAAAATCCAATCTGTTCTTATTTTTCCTCGGGTGCCCGTGTTCCACAGTAAGAGGAAATGACGGAGGCACACACTGGAAAGTGTTTGCAGGGTTTGGGGACGGAGAAGCTACTGAGGAGTTTTGTAGACAATAATAATGAGACATCTAGAGGGATTGTGAGCTCCTGAGAGCTCCCATATAAACCGTAGGTGGTGGGACTTGTGTGTGCAGCGTGGTGGATCATGGTTTTCATGTGGAATAGCACCAGCCCTTTATTAGGAGAAGTGGGACTTTATTAGTGTCTTTCTGTTGTGTTGCTGCTAAAGAGACCTACAATATGGGCTTAGTGAATCCACAAATGATCCCCCAGGTGTGCACACATCAGCCACGGACAGCTTAACCTTTCCAGCTCGGGGACAATGGAAAGGAACAACAATGTAATGGTCCTTGAGGGCTTAACTATCATTACCGCGAAAGGAAAAAAAGAAACTTTTAAGAAAACGCAAACAATCATGTGACACATTTTAGGGTGCAGCAGAGAGGGTGTGAATTTCAGGCTGGCAGCCATAAAATTCCCTCAGGGGGAAAACACACAACGGATCAGGTTCAACTATAAATCAGAGCAGTCCCAAGTCAGAACGAGATGAAGGATTTAAATGTGACCAGGGCTCCAAGCTGTGACATCATAGACAAGTGAGAACCCACTTGGACCTTAAACTTGACCTTCTTTCAAACACTCCCAATAAAGTTACCCAGTAAGATAAAGAGACCCGGGGTGGGGAACTAAATTTATCCATCCATTAAGAGTTTGTTTGTTTAAATGATTCAAGTGCCTTTGGTAATGCCATGTGCTTCTCTTTTGATGAGAGAAAGAAAATCATATCCAGAGAAGGTAGCTAGAAGAGCCTGATAAATGAGACATGGCTGAAACATCCAGGCGTGTTTAGCAAGAAGGGAAGGAGAGGGAAAGTGTGTTCTGTAATTCCTCATTCCCGGATCCACAGCCCAGTGTTTGTGATCTGAGCATATAGAGTTGCTGATTTGAACTACTTGGCTACCCACTGAATCATGTTCCCTTCCTTTCCCTGCTATTCAAAGCTTTCTGTAATGCGGCTTTCAACTCCTTCTCCACCTGTGTCATGAGAGTAATCACCTTTCTGTACCCTCCAACTCCTCATGCATTTTCCTATGTATCCTTCATCTCCTAATACCTTCTTTATCCACTCAATTCCTTGTCTTTTGAAAACTTTTAGGGCCTAGAGGGAATCCCACCTTTCTCCACGAATGCCTCCAGCAGACACATAGCATGCCTCCCCTTGTGCAAGAGTGCTGGGCCCCGTGCCAAGATGCCTCACCTTCACTGCCTGCTCCACAAATTGTGAAACAGCCCCAAGTAGACGGTGACAGTTCACAAGGGAAAGAGGGAAGGAGGAATGCCAGGATGCTGACCTGTACCCTCTAGTGAAAAGAGAACTATGTCCTTGTGATGCATTTGCATCTCAACCTTATGGACATAGGTCAGACTGCATCCTTCCTGAGAGCAGATGGGAGCCTCAGCGAGGATTGCGGGTACAAGGAGACAGCAAGGAATGTGGAAAGGGCATGTGCCTTGGAGCAGTAGCTGCTCCCATAAAAGTGGGAGACCTGGTGGCCCCTCCCCCGGCAGCAGCCCGGGTAAGAAGATGGGTGAGGAGTAGCAGATGAGAACACTGACACACAGCCCAGAAGGTTTGTTCATGGTCTATAATTACTAGCTTTGCTATTTAATAATTGTTTCAGTTCTCCTTTGTCAATAACACAGTGCCTCTCATAAAATAGGGACATATAAAATACCAAAAAAAATCCAAACTCAAACAAACAAACAGACAAACCAAAAAAAACCTTCTTCAACTGCTTCTTTGCTCCCACAATGCTCTGGTGGCCGATCTGACACCGACCACAGGCTGTCTGTTCTCTGATATTATGTATTCACAGAACACTTTGCAGCTTGGAAAGCCTTTTCACAAACGGGCATTATCTACCCGGGAGGTTTTGATTCTTCTTGCAGATAACTCGGGTTTTGAGAGTTTAAGTAACTTGTCCAGTGTCACAGAGCTAATATTTGGTAGAGCTGGAATACAAATGCAGGTTTTTCCGACCCTAACTATGGATCTTACTTCCCGCCAAGGGTTGTGGTGTGGTTTAGTTTTTTAAAAAAATCTAGTGGGTATGAGAGCAATTTTCAAATCCTAAAGTACTACCTGGACGAAAGGAGGGATTTACCCATCGCACTGCAATGCCGGGGACAGGCCATTTTCATCTTTGCATATAAATGCACATTCTCAGGCCCACCCAGAGCAGCTACATCCGCGTCTCCAGCAGTCTGTGCTGACAAGCCCTGCAGGTATTCGGATACGTGCTCCGAGCCTGAGAACCAGGACGGCAGGAGAGGATTATCTTTTCTCTGTGGGGCCCTTGCACCTCGGAGGCTAGGCGGCATTATGGGATCCTTAGCAAGTATGCAAACCTCAGTTCTCAGAGGAGAGGGTGGCTTAGAGTGCTGAGTGAGCAAAGATTTTATTGGTGATTAAAAAAACCATTTAGAAGACTAAACTGGCAAGATTATGAGCTCTGAAGGGTGTTGTCTTACCTGGAAGGCAGATGTCAAGGGAAGCTTTAAGGAAAGAAGGGAAGAAGACAGGACTTTGAAAGGCAAATTCTTCATGGGTGTCAGAAAAATTCATGAGGGGCTGGGGGAGATTTATTATGACTTTTAATTCAGAAAAGAAATGACATTAATTTTTTTTAAAACCGCTGACAGTAGGCCTTTGGTAAGCGGGTAGAACAATCCAGGGGGATCACCAAGTGTCGAGAGCACTCATGAAAGCCCGAAGGGCAAGGTTAACCCCTTAGTCTAGAAAATGGATGCGGAGAATTGAGTTCCTATGACCATTTTATTTTGGAAACACTGATGTGAATTCAGCTATAAACTGTTTTCATTCTCCCTGAACTAATGTATTATTCTAAAGAGAAAAAAACAAAAACAACACTGTAAAAGGCTCCTGGTTTCTTTAAGGTAGTGTGGATAATGCAAAATGTTGGCTGTTGCTGGCATTTGAAATGTGTACAGAATTAGCTAGCAGAAAAAATTGCTCAAGTTCAAATGTCTGTATAACCTGAGCAGTCTGCCATCTGAGTGGATGTGCCCACCATGTCTCCAAGAGCCTTCTGGTGTGAATTTTCATTTATTGTCCAACAATAGTACAGCCCACTTAAAACTGAATGCTATACTAAAATGTTTACCAATGAAATACCAGGTCTGGAATTTCCTTCACAATAATTTATGGGAAGGGATGGTGCATTTTAGATGAAACAAGATTGGCTGTGAGTTAATTGTTGAAGTTGGGCATGGTACATGGAGGTTCTTTATACTAGTCTGTTTAGCATATGCTTGAGATTTTCTATAGTAGATAATATTTTTTCAGAGTGGATGCTAGATATCACTGTCTTAGAATCCCCTAGCCATCGCTGGCATGCCAACTTTTCTCTGGCCACCTTTCCCTCTAGGGCCCTGCCTACTGATAATGCTCAGATCTTTCTTCCCCCTCTGCCACCCACTTCACCTCTCTCCCCCCATTCTGTGATCCACTAAAACCCTGTCTTCCTCACCTAAGGGGAATGCTTTAAAAAATCCTGTTCTATGCAAAAATAAATAATTTCATTCTTCTTTGTTGAGACTTCTCATCAGCCCACATTGGAAGTACCTATTGTTTTGTAACTTAGCATACCCACTTACATTGTTTTTCTGAACAAAAGCTGTTCTAACCTCATGAAGAATTCTGCCTTCCTCCTAGCCCATCTGTATATTCCCCACAAGAACTCTAAAAGTTGTTTAACCTCAGAGTAGAAGTCATGAAGGGCAGGCATTTTCTATGACTCCAGGAAAGAGAATGTAGTCTCTATCTAGGAACTTCCACTAAGAGAGGTCCAGCTATGAGACTTGACCCTTGATTTGTCTCTGGCTTAGAGGAACAGAAGAAAAGAAATACCCCAAATTCTTGTTTTCTACGTCTTTCTTTTAAACTCCTCTTATTCCTTTTACCAGAACTTCTGGCAAGTAACATGTTGACTCATGATAGTTTATCACTTCCTTCCTCTGGCTCACTTCCAGCGGAGATGCTAGTGAGTTGTCAAGTGACCAATAGGCAAGGCAAGACAAAAAGGGCCTTCCCGGTTACAAAAACTGTACAGTCCAGAACTTGCAATGACAAACTGAGACAGAGTTAGTTTAAATGAGGAGGTCTCTCCTGCCTTTCAGCATGAATCACTCTTTGTTTCCTTTGAAGTCCTGATTCCATGTTGCCCATCTGGATGTATAGAGCAGTGGTAGCCAACCTTTTGGACCTCATGGACCACCAGTTGGTGACTGCTGCTCCAAAGGTTTCCTTAAACCAGCGGTTGCCAACCTTTCAGACCTCAGGGACCACCAGTGGTCCGTGGACCACTGGTTGGTGACGGCTGGTATAGAGGACTCAGCCACAGGCATGACCCATACATCTCAGGGATCTTCATTTCAGCCCTGTTGGAAGGCTGTTGAAAGGAACTTGTGGGACAGCTAAGTCTAGCTTCATCATCTTAGAGCTTGGGAACGTTTAGGCAAATGGCTTCTCTCCTTCCCACTTCAAGGGCCAGAAGGTCAGGCTGACAGTCCAGCTTGACTAGGGTCAGAAAAAAATGCCAGAAACAAAAGAAAAGTTGGTGGCGAAATACCTGGGGAGTCATAATTACAGGAGTCTAGTTTAGTCAGTTCAGAGTGAGATAAGATGTGGCGTGAGTTGGAGAATGGTGGGGAGGAGGGAAACTCCTGCATTCTGTAAGCCATTGAAAGTAGAGTTGCCAGCCCTAGCTGGTTTGGCTCAGTGGATAGAGCGTCGGCCTGTGGACTGAAAGGTCCTGGGTTTGATTCCAGTCAAGGGTCCTTGCCTGGGTTGTGGGTTCAATCCCTGGTGAGGGGCGTGCAGGAGACAGCCAATCAATGATTCTCTCTCATCATTGATGTTTCTATCTCTTTCTCCCTCTCCCTTCCTCTCTCTCTGAAAATCAATAAGAATATTTAAAAATAAAAGAAAAAAGGAAGCAGAGCTAACCAGATAAAGTATGGAATACCTATTTAAATTTGAATTTCAGGTAAAATATGGGATACCCACTTAAATTTGAATTGCAATTAAATAACAAATACATTTTTACTATAGGCATGTCTTAAATATTAAATGGGACACACATATACTAAAAAAATTGTTTTCTATATACACGGAATTCAAATTTAACTGGGTTTCTTTGGTTTGATTTGCTTGTGACCTGGAGAGTAGATTAGTCATTCTGACCCTTTTTTGCTCCATTGAATGGAACCAGTGGTCAAGGTGTATTTGTCAGGTGAAGCAAACACAAGGACTGTGGTAATAATGCCTTATCTTGACTTGCCGTCAGTGAAAAAGTAATCTATCTTTTTCTTTAGGAATGTTGTTTAAACAATGATTGTGCTATGCGAATAACTCCCATCCAAAGGTCTTTTATTACATCGTATATGCTCCCTGGACAGAGCATACCACAGAGTTCAGAAATAATTGCTTAGTTCTACTCTTTTTCTGCTTTTGATGCCTTTTTATATTACTTTTTTATTTTGAAAAAGTTCAAGCATGCACTAAAGAAGAAAGAACAATGACCCTCCATGTACCTATCAGCAGCCTCAACAATCATCTACTTATAATCGGTACTGCCTCACCCTATTCTCTCCATCCTGCCGCATTATTTTGAAATAAATCCCAGATAGTTGGAGCTCTATGACTTTATAGCTTCATTTTCCTCACTGTACCTTTTCTTTCCCAGTCATGGAATTGTATGCATACTATCTATCCCAAATCTTCTTGACACTGCTCTATGTTTTCAGTTCTCTAGTTGTTTGCCTTCTCAAAAAAACAAAAAAACAACAACAATCTACATTGTCCAGCCTCCTTTGCCTCGAGGGCCCATGCATGAGACTTCAGTTTGAAAACCCTACCCACCTGGCAAGACTTTGGCTGGGACTTGAACTATGGGAGAAAACAGGAGGGTTGGTGGGTACGTGCCATCAGGCCTGATCCGTAGTATCATTCTGGGAGCTGTTCCTGGAAGCTGATCCTAGGATATATTCCTCAGTTTTTCCAATGAGTCCATGAGCTTTCTCACATATGCTAATACCTCCTTCCTTCATACATTTGCTAGAGAAGATTCCATTGACTCCAACTTGGTTGCCTGACTGATAGCAAAACTAATCATTCTTACCTTCCAAAGAGGCAAGAGAGAAGAGGCAAACGCAAGCATTTAAGTATCTCAGAGAAAAATGTGATAATTTGTGTGAGATTAATAATTTAGTTAGCACTTAAGCCTATGGAACTGCCCTAGATCCAACATTCTCAAAGCATGGTGCATCAGGAACCTTGGGAGGAGGAGGATCCCAGCAATCGGTGTTTTGACTAACTCTGGATGCTTTAAATCTGGGATCAGCAATGACAGTCTGAGATCCAAATCTTGCCCAAATCCTGCCCACTGCCTGTTTTTATAGATAAAGTTTTATTGAAACACAGACATGATCATTTAAGTATTGTCTCTGCTTTTGTGCTACAAGGCGGGGTTGAATGGTAGTAACAGAGACCATATGGGCCACAAAGCCTAAAATATTTACAACCCAGCCCTTCACAGAAATGATGAGTCAGTAAAAGTAAGTTGAACAGGAATGTGTGACACTAATTTATAATGAAGTAGAGCTATTGGGATTTGTTTCCGTGAAAGAGCTGCCTTTTACCACTTAGCTGAGGTCTGTGGAATACAGAATAACTGGCTGTTTCTAACTTCTATCAATGGCCATCTTTCCTGCAGAGGACTTAAACTTAGCAGGATCTTATTTGATCAAAATGCTTTAGAAATGTGTGTGTGTGTCCCTGGCTGGTGTCGCTCAGTTGGTTGGATCGTCCTGTGCATTGAAGGATGGTGGGTTGGATTCCCCGTCAGGGCACATACCCACGGTGTGGGTTCGGTCTCTGTTCAGGGCATATATGGGAGGCCACCGATGGATGTTTCTCTCTCCCTCTCCCTTCCTGTTTCTCTAAAATCAATAAAAACATATCTTTGGGTGAGGATGTAAACAAACAAACAAACAAACAAATAAATAAGTGTATATGTATGTGTGTGTACATGAGCATATCTGGAAGACAAGTTATCTCTCAAACAGACAGGTGCAATCACAGGAAAACAAGAATAAGGCCTAATTTTATCCGGATATTAGGGAAATAACTGTAGGATTCTTGCAAATCAAATGTGGTTATCTGTGTTGTTGGGGCATTTTTCACAAATGCTGAAAAAATAGGGATGGTGGGTTCACAGAGTGAGTTCAGAGGGTGCAGAGAGCAGCTGTGGCGAATTATTTGAGATTGACATAAGGCAATAGAACTATTCAGAACCAAGTGTAGATGATTTTTACTTGGTCATGTTTCATTCCATTCCGCTTCCATCTTTCTACTTGAAGAAGAGGCAGCCACACAGTGAAGGCTCCACCTACTTTCTCCCTCACTAAGTGAGCCCTAGGGTAATGCTTAGAAACTTGTCCTTTGAGCACCATTGATCCTGGGCAAGTGTTTTTAGGCCTGGTCCTCCCAGTTTTCTCAACTGAAAAATGATGGGGTGGGACCAGAGGATCTCTAAGATTCTTTCTAGTTCTAAAATGCAGTAAGTGCTTTGCAAATGGTTCAATGATGCTTCTGACACTGATTATAATTGTGAGATAGCTCTTAGGCACCATGCCATACTCAAACCTCAGCTCTTCAAAGAAGGAAACAGTCATTCTTACACAGTGCTAGGGAAGATGTGTTTATAACGTATGTCAGAGGACTTAACAACAATGAAATTTCTTTGACCCAGCAATTCCACTTTTAAGAACTTATTCTAACAAATAAGAAAGAATGTGTTCAGTGATATAGCAATAAGCATTTTGGTTTCAGCACTGTATATAACCTTAAAAAATTGAAAGCAACCTAAATGTCCTACCTAGTCGATTTGGTTGAGTATTCTGTGGTATAAACATATTATGGAATATTATGTGGCCATCGAAAATGATGTTGTAAAAATATATTTATTGCCACATACTATTGAGTGAAGAACAGCTTCAAACATCATTTTTTTTGTTACTGTATTTTCCTGGAATGGATTTACCATTATTTATTCCTATCTGTATGCCTACATTATCACCTACAAGGGTACACATGAAAATGATCAAACTGGTTACTGCTGGGTGGTAGGATTATGAATAATTTTGATCCCTTTGTCTTATCTTTATTCTAAATTTTTTACAATGATGATGTTTTTATTGTGTATGTATGTTAAAGCACACATGTGCACACACACACATACACACATCGCAGTTCAGAGCAGTAACACAAAATTTAAATGGGTAAATCTGGATATCCTGCTCTCTGCCCAGTTGACATAAATGCCCTTCACCTGCAGCTCAATGGGCACAGCAGGCCCACAAGGGTTACAGGCTGCTCTGCTTTTGTAGAGAGGGAGAGAGACAGACACTGGCAGGCACGACACTGGAGCATTGCTCCTCCCTCATTTCCTGGCTAGGATGACCAGCTACCCCAGTTTGTCAGGGACTGAAAGATTTCCTAAGAAGGGCGACTTTCAATACTAAACTGGGAAAGTCCCGAGGCAAACTGGGACAGGTTAGTCACCTATGCCTGACAGACTGGGAAGATTGTCTAGTACTCACGCAGGTACGCAGAGGTACATGCCTGACTCACTCCAGGGTATGTGGTCTCTTGAGTGATCACATACAAAACTGTTGCTGACCCTGGCTCTCCCGGCCAGCAGAGACTGTGGCTCAGCAGGGTGGGGTCCGGCTCAGAGGAGGCTTTCTGACCCTGGAGAAAGCAGAGCTCATTTCAGGTGACACCTCCTCTTCTCTGCACCTATCCCAGTGCCTGCGTCTGTCCTGGGCTTGAGACTCTCTAAGTAAAATGAAAAGAGTGTTATCTGAATACCTCAGGCCAAATGAGCCATTCAGTGACTTAGTTTCCCCACTTCAATTATTATTAAACATTCAACTAATTCATGTTGCTGAAGTTGCATTTATTTGATCCTTTTAGCCCAATTGTGCCCGTTCTGCCCAAACTCTCAACATCTTTTTGATGAAAGTGAAAGAGGAAAGAAAGGAGTCAGGAATGGAGATCAGCAAACCACAGCGGTGTGAGGAGGAAGTCTGGGCAGTGATGAAAGCGGAAGTCTGTGTAAACTGCTGGGAGGTTAATACTGAATCTCTCTCTCTAGGTTGCACCCGCACACATATATAGGTGGTGGGCGAGATGGTGCAGAGTGGGACCAAAGCCCATTCAGCAGTGGAAGCAGTGGTCTCGTCTTGCTGCCTGTCACCCTTTATTTGGAAGTAGTACACCTTCATTTCCTCCAGCTGAGTCAGGCTCATTCTTACGGGTGATTTCAGGGAACCGGTCCCATTGCTCACAGTCACATTATTCTTTTGGGTCTTAGCGTGCTGACGTGCTCTGTCGGGGACGTGTGAAGGTGAGCGTTTCCACAAAGCAGACTGAGCACATTCCCAGGTCATGCGGGTGAGTTAACAGGCGTTCCTTCTGTCTTCCACCCCAAGGTGCAAAATTCTGTTATGTCCTAATCCACAGGATCAGCACTTGGAGTAGAATGGAGCAGCCCAGACTTTAGAATTAGCCAGATCTTAGGACCAAACTGCAGCTCAACCACATGGCAATAACATTACGATGTTGGTTTCCTCAAATGTGCAGTGGGAATAATATATTTCCTATCTCATTCTCATTTTTCCCCTCTGCTGCCGTTGTCTGACCTATGCCCCCTTGTTGCTTATAAAACACAAAAAGAGGGTAAAGTTGACCCAGCGGGTTTTCCAGATTATTCTCCTGCTCTGGCACACAGTGGCCATGAGCATGGAGCCTGGGTCTTAGTCTACAGGGGGCTTTAGAGTCATCTTTCTTTTCTGAGAAAGACTTGGATGCAGGGGTTTGGAAAGTATGTTGCATGGACCACTGATGGGTCACTGGTTCTCCAGGCATAAAATTCAGGGTGAGATGGTGCTCATGTCTCTCTGTGAGGAGGAAACAGAGAGCAGCACCACCGACTCGGGTGGGAGGACTCTTGGTTCTTCTCTTAGTCACCACCTGAGTCCTGCGCACATCACTGAATCCCTCTGTTGCTCTTCCTACCTCGTCCTCACCAGCAGCTCACAATGACAAGTTTTGGGTAGCAAGCAAATCCTTGGGTTTTTGTGGTTTGTTTTAGGAAGAAGAGGGAGATTAGGTAGGAGAATCCATAAAATAAGAGGTGTGGTGAGATGGGTTCAGGTGCATTTGCTGGTGGGAATGCAAGTAAATCCAGAGGAGGAGGATGTGAATGTGAGCAATGAGAGTTCCCTGAAATTACCCATAAGAACATCTGACACAACTGCTGGAAAGAGGGTGTGCTGCTTTTGAATGAAGGATGACTGGCAGCAAGATAGGATCACAACTTGCATTTTTTTGAATTGACTCAGTCTCACGCCATATCACACTTCCCATCTGCATGCCTGCGTTTAACACAGAGGCATCACACACACTAGAGTGATCATGAAAGTCCCACCTCTTAGAAGGCAAACCTAATCCAAGGACCCAGGACACTTGCTTGACCCAATTATTCAGGAATGCCACTACTTCCTCCTCCTCCTGATATTTTGGAGGAGAGAAAAAGTGGGTCCCGGAGCAATGAGAGGCCAGGTATGGTAGGTTAAGGCGTATTGGCTGATGGGAGGGCACCTTGGTGCCATATTTTAGAAAACAATTTGCACGAATATGTAAAAGCCTTTAAAAGTTCCCATGCATTGATCCAATAATTCTAGCTACAGGAATCCAACCAAAGGAAGTAATCCAGGATGCCAATGAGCATGCATGTTAAGGGTACTCACTGTAGCATTATATATTAGAGTAAAATACTGGGGAGAAGTTGACATGGCCAAGCATGGAAATATCTAAATGTGTTTAAGTACATCTACAGGATGGAATTACATAGCCAATGAAGGTAGTGTTTCAGATGCATTCGTTTTCTAATCTGAAAAGTAACACATGCACATTATTTAAAAGTTTAAATAGTGCAAAAGGGAATTAATGAGAAGGAGGTCCCTCTCATCTCAGACCCCAGTCCTTCTCTATAGATAATGACAACTATCATCAGTGATAGATTGTACTTTAGGAAAGAAAGAAGTGAAATAAGAAAATGACTTCAAAGTAATGGTAAGTGGAGGACACACATAAAAAAAACCCCTAACTTTTCAGTATAATTACAATTTTAGAGAGGTGAGTTAAGAGTAATATAGAAAAGAAATATTCAAAACTGTTTCTGAGTGGTGAAATTAAGGGTAATGTTTATTTTCTGTGTTTTCTAATTTTTTTATAATGTGTAATATTACTTTCTAATATTCAGCATTTAGGGAGCTAAAGATTGTATTCATGTTCAGAATTCAGCAAAGAGCACAAATGATTTTAAATAACAAAGTTTTACAAACCTCCAGGATTTTTATATTTACACATATGCATTCCCCTATTCTCATGTGTCAGTTTAAAATAACACTGCAGGCCAATATATTTTTGTTCTAGAATACCCAGAAAATGAATTCTATCTCTCACCAGCCCTTCTCCAACACCCCACTAAATCAACACACAAGAAAGAAAGTTCGAATTTTTAATTAATATTTTTTTGGTGGTATTGTGCTCAAACAAAGAGGGTTTTTTTTTTTTTTTTTTTTTTTTGCATTTGAGTACCAATTGCTGAAGTCTGAACTTTGCCTTTCTATAAATGAATCCATCAGGGAAAATAAGCTCAACACTGGTTCTTAGGTCAAGGTCTAATGTTCTGAGATTTTGCAAAAGAATCCCAAGGGAAAATGTTTGTCTGGTTTGTATATAGCAGCACGTAGGAACAAACTGTCCAAGTTCCCCAAAATGTGAATGTGCATTTGAGGTTCCAATGCAGATTTCTGAACTTGCAATGGTATTTCAGAATCCATACACAAGTTTTAAAGAGACAGACATCCCCAAATACCCCAAAAAGGACCCAGTAGCAGAAGTGTTAATTTCTGATGTTGGAAAGAGCTTTGGCTACTTAAGGAGAAATTGGACCATTCTAGTCAGGATCGCCCTATCTACACCATATTACCTATGGTGACCGGTCAGGTTCACCAGTGTACCTGTGTCCAGTAGAACAATCAAATATCTTATTTATATCCACAAACTAGTTAATTGGCCAGGTAAGTAATGGTGTTAGTAGTTATTGGGGGAAAATTGACATGGCCAAGCATGGGAAATAGAGACTAGCATATAGAGATTTGCTCTTGCCATGGATAAACAAACATGGGACTTAACTGAAGTATACTTGGCACCAAATGAGCAATTTTTTCTCCCCACACTTATCAACCTATTCGGATAAATGTGACGGCTGCGAGCTGGCAGGGAGAAGCCAGGACTGTGGGTAGAGGTCTGCCACTCGAACTGGATTCAGATGTTTATTTCCTCATATTTTGAGTTCCTGAGACCTGGTGCTTCATTTATTTATAGGTATAATTTGTACTAGTTTGCTAGGGCTACTCTAACAAGGTAACACAAAGTGGGTGGTTTAAATAACAGAGATTGATTTTCTCACAGTCCTGGAGGTCAGAAGTTCAAGTTCAAGGTGTCAGCAGGCTTGGTTCCTTCTGAGTGCTATGAGGGGGGACCTGCTCCACGCCCCTCTCCTGGCCTTTGGTGGTTTGCTAGCACTCTTGGACGCTCTTCGGCTGGGAGGCACGTCGCTCCAATCTCTTTCTTCATGCTCACGCGGTGTTTGCTCTGTGTTTCCAAATTTCTCCTTTTTATGAGAGCACGAGTCATACTGGAATTTGAGCTCCATCTTATTCCAGTATGACTTCATCTTAACTAGTTACATCTGCAATGATCCTGTTTGCAAATAAGGTCACATGCTGAGCACTGGGGGTTAGGACGTCAACAGATGATATTTTAGGTGACACAATTCAACTCATAACAAATCTATAAACAGATAAGTACATACATGTGTGTATGTTTAATATTTTTTGAGGGGAGATAAGCACAGGGAAGGCCAATTTGGCCTGCTCTAGACACTGGTTGCGTGACATGGAGTTTTACTTGAATTCTATAGCATTCCTGTGAACAATGTGTGTATGTTGCCGATTATAGCAGTTATGCATTACATACACTTGTGGCATTGCCTTTGATTTTGATGGTAGAATGATGTCTTATGTATCAGTATTTTTTGGGGGGGATCAATAACAATAGCTACATACTCATACAGACAATTAGCATATAGGCATATGAGATGTGGTTTATGATTTCACAGAATTTCTTGTTCAAAGTCAATAGCATCACTTACTTCGTTTTGGTTTAGAAGCGTATTTGCCCCACACTAGTTTAGTTTTAACTTGGGCAGTTGTGGGTTGTCAGAGCAGACTTGGACGACCTGGGTCTGGTATTCGGCAGGAATGGATATCTAGAAGTTGAAAACTCCTACAGCCTCGTGGTGATGGAGAAAATGACATTGTGTGGACCCTTAGGTTTGCCCCGTCTCAGCAGTGAGTGCAGTGGGCCATGCACAGGTATCACAGCGGAAGTTCTGTGGTTTTCCCATGAAGATTCCTGATCTCATCTGTTCTTTGAATTCCTTCCCAAAAAAATGGAGGGGTACTGAGGAGCTATACCAATCCTCAGAGAACCGATCCAGGTTAACCTCTGACCTGGGGTCAGAAAAATCTCACGTATGTCCAACAGAGCAAAGCACACATTTCGGGAAATAGAACCTGCGTCTCTGCATGTTCTAGAAAGCTTTATCTTCCAGAAGAAGCCATTTGCTGAGTGCAGGATATAGTTATGAGGACACCAAGGGACCACAAGATAAAAAGGCGCAGCATCCGATAAGCAGTGTTAGTAAGACAGTGAAGACTTAAAAATAATTACTTTTTCAAAGAGACAGGTGGTTCTGAGTTTTAAGGTGGGATGCTAATGTATTGTGTTATTTATCATTCAAATGTAGACCAAAACCCTTTAGAAATTATGACACCCCACATATCCATCAGCTAGCTCCAACAACAACTAATAATTGTTATACATTAATTGTTTAATAATGACAACAACAATTATTAGCCATGTAAAAGCTGTGCTGGAGAATATTACAAGTAGCAGACAGGACATTGAGGAAAAAGGAAAAATCAGCTGGGGTATTTCTTGACAAGCTCCAATTCCTAAACCAATAGCCTATTGCATGTGGACAGCGAGGACCACTGCAGGCTCACAGCCAGCCAGCAGAGTCTTCCAGGCAGAGGCTCTCACCCCCTTTCTCAGTGCTGACTTGGGCAACGTCCCAGAGGCTGCTCTGTAAGAGTTAAGACTTGATATTTTGCCTAGCAAACCCTCCCACTGCAGCCGCGGGAAGGACCAACGCTCTCAAACTTTTCAATTGGTGAAATCTCTTTAATGAGGCTAAACCCTCCAGCCATGTGCCCTGGCTGTTTGCTCTGACCACGAGGGAGAGAGAGCTTGCCTCTGTTCCCTCTCTCTGTCAAGTGTTTCGTTGGATGACAAGTTTCCAGCAACCCAACTGCTCAGAACAAAAGACCACATCTTTCCTCTTCGTGCTGGTTGGGGAACATAAATGTGTTTCTCATTATTTGGCTTGTTTTACAGTGTGAGTTCCTGCTGGGGTTCATTGCTTTGGGGATCACTAGGTATTTCATCTCATACCAGACTGGCCCTTCCCTAACGTTTAACAATGGTAGTCTGTCCAAAGACAGGAAACTCTGAAGTGCTTTGCTAAAGTGAAAGGCTCAACCAAATTAAGCTTCGGGAGATCTTTCCTGTTTTAAAAAAATTCGTAATTCCCTTATGGCTTGTGTGTATATGTAAGGGGCGGGGGCGGGTGCCTGGAATAGGGTGGTGGGTGGTAGGACAGACCCAAAGGTAATTCCCAGGTTCAAAGCCATCGTGGTGCAATGGGAAGGGAACAGGCCTTGGAGCCAGAAGGTCTGGTTTGAATCTCAAATCTTTTTTACTGCTGTTGGAACAGTATGTGACTTCAAGAAAGTTAAGTTATCTTGCTGTGCCTTCCTTTCATCATCTGCAAGGAGATGATATAACCTGCTCGTTGGGATTGTTGTGAAGATTCAATGAGATGCTAAAGAAATCACCTGGCACATTCTGAGTGTTCAATAGCTGGTGCCTCTTCTTGCTATCTTCCCGTGTAATGGCCAGGAGTGTCAGCATTGCAAACACAAGGTCTGTGTTATCAAGGGAAACCCACATCCATGGGTAGAGGTTTACAGGAAGGCTTTGCTGTATGTTTGAGGGTCACTGATAGGGGACAGGGGGAAAACATTGATTAACCCAACTCCGACTTCTCTGGGCAAGTCACTTAACCTTAGTGACCTCATTAGAGAAACATCTATTGAGCCCCTGCCTCCAGCTCCAGGGCACTGGGTCATCCATGATATGGAAATCATAATAATCCCCACTTTCATCTTACGGTTGCCCTGGGGATCAAGTGAGATAATGTCTACGAAAGTACTTGGCAAACTTCAAGCACTATCTAAATGTGCTGTGGACGTGAGGCAGAGAGTACATCTACTCTGTCCCATTCATGAGGCTCAAATACAAACCTTTCATTCCTGGGTATTCGGCAGAGAGCAAACACATTCTATTTGACTTTAGCATTGAACGAAAAGCAAACAGTACCTTTTCAGATGCGTTGCTTCCTCTCTGCTCCCTTCAAAACAAAGCCAGGCCCTTTAAGTGCTTCCTGCTAAGTTTAGAAAGAGGTGCCTGGTTATAGCCCCCCTTCCTTCCAAGGGCCTAAGACGATGGGGGGAAAGCGAGGCATTGGAACAGGGGTGTCTAAAGATGCCTACATTGGGTTCTTATGAAGAGATTGACCTTTTTGCAACCCCAAACTAGGACCAAGCACCCCAAGCAATTGCCTTCTTCTTCCATGGGGCACTCCCAGGAGGAATACATATGAAAGCACTTGGGCAATATCAATATCGCTGCTGGATAGTGTCAAGTGTTACTCTGAAAATGAAGCCGGGGGAGGCCCCTTTTTTCTCTCTTTCTGTTTATACTCTTACCGCCTTTGGACACTGTGCTTTACCTTCCATAAAGCCTCTGTGGCAGTTAAATCCCACTGTTCCTTCTCCCTCCTCTGCCCTCTAGTATAGTATACATTTTCCATTCTACTCTTCGACCTTAATGATTTTATTTTCTTATTTATTCATTAACAATTTGCCTTTATGGCAGGCACTCTGGTGGTCATTGAGGATCCAATAGTGAACCAAACAAACATGGTCTCTCTCCAGAAGGAATTTACCATTTAGTAAGAGGGGAGATTTCCAAAAAAAGAAAGGAAGAAAAAGAAAATAAATGGGACATAATACATCATAAAGAGTGTAGCTTTGCCCGACTGGCGTGGCTTAGTGTTTGCTCATCGACCTATGAATCAGGAGATCAGGATTCGATTCCTGGTCAGGGCACATGCCCCGGTTGTGGGCTCAACCCCCAGTGGTGGGTGTGTACGAGGCAGCCAACCAATGATTCTCTCTCATCATTGATGTTTCTATCTCCCTCTCCCTCTCCCTTTCTCTCTGAAATCAATTAAAAATATATTTTTTAAAAGTGTAGTTTTTATTCTGAAAGCAATGAAAGCCATTGTAAAGAACTTTTAAACAGCTTAATTCAGCTATAAGTGACATACAATAAGCTGCACATACATATGTAAAATACACAATTGGATAAGTTTGACATGCGTGTATACCCATAAGACCGTCACCACAATATAGTGAGCATATTCATCGCCCCCAAGGTTTTCTTGTGATCCCTCCTTTCCCTTTGGTCTGCCTGAAGCAATAACTGGTCGGCAACACTACTGATTAGTTTGAATTTCCTAGAATTTTATATAAATAATCATACAGTATATGGTCTGTTTTTGTATGGCTTCTTTCACTCAGTATTTATTTTGAGATTCATCCAAGTTGTACTGTGTATCAAGAGTACATGCTTTTTACTGTAGAATAGTATTCTGTTGTATGATATGCCAGTTTGTTTATCCACTGACCTGTTGATGGACCTTTGGGTTGCTTTCAATTTTTGGTTATTATAAATAATATTGCTATGACCCTTTGCATATTTATGTGGGATATATGCTTTCTTTTTTTTGGCGGTAGATGACTAGGAGTGGGATTTCTTAATTATATGGTAAATTTATGTTTAATTTTCTAAGAAACGTCCAGGTCTATTTGACCTCCAGGTCATCATTCTGTTCATGTCAGCTCACTGTAGAATTATGGAGACATAGACAATGATGGTGAAGAAGAAAAATAATAGCCGACAATTATTATAGATTTCTCACATGCCAGGCATTTGTGCTAAGAATTGTAAATGCATTAGCCCCTAATACCTCCCATAAACCCTCTGAGGGGAGCATCATGATTATCCTCATTTACAGATGAGGCCACCACTGAAAATTTTGGAAATTAAATAACTTGCCCAACGTCTCTTGTTTGATAACAAAGAAGTGAGGAGATAGGTCTTTCTGGCTCCTAAATTTGTATTCTTAGCTACAGTGTGAGGGGGATTGAGCCAGTGGATGCTAAAGTCAAGACACTTACCTTGTGCTTTGCTTTCTGCTCAGACCCAGGGAAAAGGGGAAACACAGCATTCTGTGCCCGTGGGAGGGGTTCTGTTTAGTTGAGGTGTCGGTTTCATTGTGCTTTAACTGTTGGTCTAAGAATCTAAGCAAAATATAATGTGCAAATACATTTAGAAGTCAATTTATAGATTTCTCTAGAACTCGATAGAAATCATTTAAAGTTGTCTAATCCAAATGATGACTGGATTTAAAATATATATATTTTTGCTAGGTTTAGATCATAGTTCTTTAGAGGACCTCATCTAGGAAAACACAATAAAAAGGAATTGATGGTATGAGGAATCCTGAGACCCTCTAATATTTGGAGGCAGAATGATATAGCAGGAAGAACAGGAGTTTGGGAGTAAAAGAGACTTGGATTAAATACTTGGTCTGATAGTTTGCTAATAGTGAAAATGCTACTTAAACTTCATTTTCCTCATCTGTGGAATGTAGATAGTAATGTCTACTTTAAATGGTTGTTTTAAGGATTAAAGAAGATTACAAGTCAAAGCCTTGGGTTCTTGGTGCATGTCAGTTCCTGGTTCCTTTTTCCACTTCACTTTTTTTTTAGAAGAACTCACCCTTTTTCATTCTGGCTTAAAATCTAGAGCCCTTTCTGCTAGAGAGTGGTGATCCTTCCCAGACTGTATTCTCACTTTTGTATGTTTTGTACATCAGCATTTTATAGGAAAATGTCCCTGGCTTCCATTAAATTTCAAATAAATCCATGATTCAAAAACAATTCAGAACCACTGTGAGGCTTTCTTTCTTTCTTTCTTTCTTTCTTTCTTTCTTTCTTTCTTTCTTTCTTTCTTTCTTTCTTTCTTTCTTTCTTTCTTTCTTTCTTTCTTTCTTTCTTTCTTATAGTATGTGTTGGCTACCCATGAAGGGTCAAGCATTTTGCACAGATAAACTCTGTCCCTCGCTGTCCTGAAGGAGCTTACAGCTTGGAGCAGTGAATAAAAAACTGCAGTGTTTTGCAAATCTGTGTGTTACCACATGAATTACATCGAGAGAAAGCTTGGTACATGAAGCAAAAAACAGAAGAGCTCTAGCGGGGGAAATGATAGCATGTAAGCAGGTGGAAAGGCTCAGGAATCAAGAGCGTAAACCTTACTGACTTGCACAGGTGACTTTCAGCCAGCTGCTCCATTGCTCTCTGGAAGACTGTGCAGGTTCAACCCTGGACAGAAGGGTCAGCCATGGGGTGTGGGGTGAGGAAATGCAGCTGAGCTCCCCTCACCCTGCTGAAGGCCCTCAGAACTCTGCCCCTGGAGGGAACAAGGGGAAAAGCTCCTCCGCAGTGACCCATTTCTGCTGACCTTGACCTTGCCCCAGCGACCAGCTCCACCTACCCCGTCGTATCTCCAGCCAGAGCCTGTGCATATTTATTCTTTGGAGTCTGCACTTTGCTCTTTTATTTTTACTGGCCTTGTACTCGTGTTTGTTCTTGGTGCTCTCGTCGTGCATGTTGCAGGTGGCCTGGTGTTTAACTTGAGCTCAGGACTAAATATAACCACCACTATCGCCAGAGGCATCCATGCATGTCAGCCCCTTTGCAGTGTTTGTAAGCTCCACCCCAGGCTGCAGGAGCTCGCTTTTAAATGGAAACTATCCCCGAGACAGGGATGGCCGGTTCAGGAAGAAACCAGTTCTTATCGCAGGCTGCACTCACGCTTTATCTCTGTGTGCACAAAGCCTTGGTCTCCACATTGTAGGTGGGAGGGCCACGAGGGAGTGCACTTGGGGCCCCTCTCATCCATTTACAGGCATGGCAGGCCCTCCCCCCCTCCACCCTCCTGACCTCATTCTCATCCCAGGCCCTTTGAAGGGAAATGAAGAGTGTCTGCAGCAATTTTTACATCCTTCCCTCCATTGGGACCTTCTAAAGTGTCCCTGGAAGGGTCCTGCTGGTGGCTTTATATAGTCCACAGACCTGAGACCCAGGCTTCTCGGGAAATTGCTACCACCATCCCATTGCACAAAGACAAACTCCCCACCCCACTCCTCCAGGAAGGTCTCCCTAACAGTCCTTTCAACCAGGTTCCTTCCTGTCCATAGGAATTATTGTGCTGGTTAAAATGGCCTACGGGGCTAAGAAATTACTTTGTGGTTTAATTTTACCAAACCAAGAGGGAAAGCTCATCAGAATTGGAGTCTGTCTTCTATTTACCTTTACCCATTCACTCTATTCCAGGCTGAAAAAACATGAGCTCTTTCCTTGCCAATAACTCACTTTTTGGAGGACATGGGAGAACATTCAAGCTAATATTTCACTTCTTCTCTGAATATGGTAGAATCTGCTGACCTGCATTACAGG